>NW_027601581.1:0-111000 GCF_053455715.1 Rhinoraja longicauda
CTGCGCCTTGCGGTACCCCACTAGTCACTGCCTGCCATTCTGAAAAGGACACGTTTATTCTTACTCTTTGCTTCCTGTCTGCCAGCCAGTTCTCTATCCACATCAATACTGAACCCACAATACCATGTGCTTTAAGTTTGCATACTAATCTCGTGTGTGACCTTGTCGAAAGCCTTCTGGAAGTCCAGATATAACACATCCACTGGTTCTCCCTTATCCACTCTACTAGTTACACCCTCGAAAAATTCTATAAGATTCGTCAGACATGATTTACCTTTCATAAATCCATGCTGACTGTCCAATGATTTCACCACTTTCCAAATGTGCTGCTATCCCATCTTTAATAACTGACTAGCATTTTCCCCACTACCGTGTTCGACTAACTGATCTGTAATTCCCCGTTATCTCTCTCCCTCCCTCCCTTTTTGAAAAGTGGGGTTACATTAGCTACCCTACTTTACTGGAACATTAAGCTGCCAGTCCTGTACCTCTTAGCCAGATTTCTGTAATAGCTACAACATCCCAGTGACACATACCTATCCACACCCTCAGCTCATCCGCCTTACCCCTCAGACCTCTCACATTAAAATAATTGCAATTCAATCAAACAGCCCTCCCTCGCTTGATGTCATGTCTATAGTGTCCACCACCCCCCCCCCCCCCCCCCTCCCAAACTAATGTGCATCCTACCACTATGGCTCTTCCAGGCACAATGCTTCCTCCTGCCTAATATTACTGCTCTTCCCTGATGGGTCATCGCCTAACAGTCAACATAGCATCCCAGTCGCACACACCTATTCACACCCTCAGCTCATCAGCCTGACATTAATAATTGCAATACAATCATGTAGCCCTTCCTCACTCGCTGTCATTCTGATTTTCTCCACTGAACTTTCTCTGAAAGTTAGCCTCCTGCTTCTCATTTGCCTCAGTCATGCATTGGATCTCACCTTTCAACCAATTTAGCGTCGATCCACGCACATAGCTGTAGCAAACTGCTGGTCCGGATGTGTAAGAAAGAACTGCAGATACTGGTTTAAACTGAAGAAAGACGAAAAGTTGGGCAATTGGAGGAACAGCACCTCATATTTCGCTTGGGCAGTTTATACCCCAGCGGTATGAACATTGTCTTCTCGCTCTTCAGGTAGTTCATGATTCCCCTCTCTATCCCCTCCCCTTCCCAGTTCTCATACTTGTCTTCCTGTGTTCAACTAAATCCTATTTTTGTCCCGCCCCCTCCTGTGACATATATCTGAAGAAGGGTCTCGACCCGAAACGACACCCATTCCTTCTCTCCTGAGATGCTGCCTGACCCGCTGACTTACTCCAGTATTTTGCGTTTACCTTCGATTTAAACCACCATCTGCAGTTTTTTTTCCTGAACAACGGATACAATAGATAAGGTAGGAGGAGGTGCAAATAAACCTTTGCTTAACCTGAAAGGACTGTTGGAGTCCCTGGACAGTGTCGAGGGAGGAGGTATAGCGACAGGTGCCTTGTACGGTTGCAGCGGAAGGTACCTGGGGAGGGGGTGGTTTGGATGGGAAGGGATAAGTTAACCAGGGAGTTGTGGAGGGAACAGCCTCTGCGGAAGGCAGCAAGGCGTGGAGATGGGAAAATGTGGCCACTGGAACCCCATTGGAAGTGGTGGAAATGTTGGAGGATTATGTGCTGTCTGCGACGGCTGATGGGTTGGAAGGTAAGGACGAGGGAGACTCTGTCTCTGTTGGGAATAGGAAGGGGGGGGCAAGGGCGGAGCTGCGGGGTACTGAGGAGATACGAGTCAGGGCCTCATCTATGATGGGAGAGGAGAACCCCCGTACCCTAAAGATGAGGACATCTCAGATGTTCTAGTATGGAACACCTCATCTTGGGCGCAGATGCGGCGTAGATGGGGGATTTGGGAGGAGGGGATAGAGTCAAAGCAGGAAGCAAGGTGGGAAGACGTATATTCGAGATAGTTGTGGCGGTCAGTGGGTTTGTAATAGACGTCAGGCAGTGGTCTATTTCTTGTGATGGAGACTGGGAGCTGCCGCTCAGGATATTGGCGTTCCCTTTAGGTTCAGCTGCAACTCATCCCTCTTGTACAGGTCACGTCGGCCCCAGCACGGAGCACAAGGAGTACTACGGAGATCACTGCGCTGTATTTTTACATTTTTCTGAACGTCCAATGTCATTTGTATCAACATGCAGAGTGACTTCTGGCTCCTCACTCTCCCCCTTGAGAATATCAAGTAGCCGCTCCGAATCATCCTGGACCTGGCACCAGAAAGCAATACAGGAGTCTCGATTGCTTCCATGGAATCTCCTGTCCACCTCTCTCCTCTCTCCCCAACAGATGTATATCCTACCACTATGGCTTTGCCAGGCACGGAGTCTCATCCTGCTGATACTGCTGCTCTCCCTGACGGGTCATCCCCTAACCGTCTCCAAACGTTTTACGTGTTTTGAAAGGGATTGGCCACCTTCACCCTTTGCTAACTAGAGGTAATGGGGGTCACCCATCTCCATTTATCCTGGTCTTTGGGCATGACCCACCTCGCTGTTAGTTTTGTCCAAAAGGTCTCTCGGATGATCCCGAGGTCATCCGTCTGCACCTCCTATTCCCAAATACAGCCTGCAAGGAGCTGCACCTGGACACATTTCCCATGGGTTTGGTAACCAGGGACACCAGCAGTTGCTCTGACATCCCACATGCTGCAGGAGGAACGTTGCATCATTCCACCTGCCTCTTGACGCTACTGAAATAAGAACTAACAAGCTCACCAATATCACACAACTGGCTAAACAGCAGGTTCAACAGACTGTACCTTTATCTGCAGCCCCCTCTCCTCAGTCTCCTTGCCGTAGACTCGTGAGCCGAAGACTCGCACTTGCCCTCTGCACAGCACTTTACCTCTACACAGCCTCTCTACCAACACAGCCACTCCCAACGGGCTGCTTCGCTGGATCTTGCCTTCTTATTAGTTGCTCAATCAGACAATTTCGATGCTCCAAACAATTCGCGCGCCATATTTTCAAGTGCCCTGCGAAACTTCGAAGTCCTTTTATCCGCGTCATTAATGTAGGTTGTAAAATAGGGAGACCCAGCACTGGCCTTTGCAGCATCGGTCTAGTTATTGACCCATTTATCCAAGTGAATGGGCTGCCACGCAAGTCAGGCAAGTGTAAGAATATAACTGCAGATGCTGGTACAAATCGAAGGTATTTATTCACAAAATGCTGGAGTAACTCAGCAGGTCAGGCAGCATCTCAAGAGAGAAGGTATGGGTGACGTTTCGGGTCGAGACCCTTCTTCAGTCTGATGTCAGGGGGGCGGGACAAAGGAAGGATATAGGTGGAGACAGGAAGACTGGGAGATCTGGGAAGGGGGAAGGAAAGAGAGGGACAGAGGAACTATCTGAAGTTGGAGAAGTCAAAGTCAAGTCAGGCAAGTGGTCAGTGTTATCCTGGATGGCGTAGGAGCTACAACATCTCTTGACGTGTCCCTTGTGGTCCATGGGGGAAGGTTTGAATGTGAAGAAGCGAGTCTCAGTGCAAGATTTCAATACTGTTATACCACCAGGCCACAGGATGGAAATGGCAGATTCAGTTTAGTTTCTGGATCAATGTGGACATTCCACGCCCCCTCCCACAAAACCTACCCGCTCCCATCCCCAACACCATAAGATTGGTAGTGGTGGATTGTGGTTCACGGTTCACTTGGCAATCTTTTCCTTCTTGTCTTAATCATTGTCTAATCCCACTATTATTATTCGGTTTACTGCAGAGCAGCAGAATATGGTAATACCTATCCACACAATGGCAGAAGATGGAAACAGGACTGCGGCTCCAGTGACCCCAACAACAAGGACGGACACAGGTGTGTTGCAGAATTCTTCAAGATGTAAATGTTGTCTTGATATCTGGTTGCATCTAATGCATGGTCGACAGGTCCGAAGGATAAGGGATTAAGGAAGGGATTAAGAAAGAGAGGATGCTACCCTGCTGGCGGTAGTTGAAAAGACAGAGGGAGTGATCGTAGAGGCGATGAATCATCTTCATTGAAGATTCAGATGTGCATTCATGCAGTGACTGGGGAGAGGCTTTCTGAGAAAGTGAAGAGTATAAGATGACGCATAAAACATGGCAACTTTTGTATCTGGACTCTGTGCAGTCTGCACTGTTAGAGTTATTATGGTCAAGTTGTACCTCAGAGTCATAGAGGCATACGGTATGGAAAAAGGCTCACCTTGGACATGTCAAACAACATGGCCGATCTACTATAGTCCTACCAGCCTGCGTAAGACCCATGTCCTTCTAAACCTATCCCATCCATGTACCGATTTTGTCATAAAATCCCCTACTCCACCTGAAACCCATGTCATTTGTTTCTTGATTTCCCTCCTCTGGGTAAAAGAGTGTGTGCAGTTACCTATTCTATATAACAGATAGTGTATCGATTCTTCTCCTGATCCTCGTGTACAGGAGGATGGGTCACTGAACTTCGGTACACATGACAAAGTATCCATTGAAGCCAGGGAGCATGAGGCCACAGAGAGTGGAGTGAAGCTGGGTAGTTCATGCATGTGGAAGATAATCCTAGGAAGATTAGCTGGCATCAACTACAGGGTTGCCTCAGGCGATAAGTGCATCTGCACCTCTTCATCAGTGCATTCATTTAATGTGCGTTTTTTTGCTGTGATCTGTTCTCTGTTTGAACACCGGCTATGGAGATGATCACACTCCCCCAGTGCCCACTCTTCCCGTGTCCAACGCTGCCCCATCCCCCTTGGGCCCATGTTCCCTGGCCACACCGTCACATACTCCCCGGGTCACACGCTGTCCAACTCTCCCCTGATAACACGTTGCCTCAGCCTCTCCGATTCTTCAGACTGATGGCAGGGTTAGCCGTAATCTTGCAGAGAGGTGCGGCAACACAAAGCCTGGCAAGTGAGATGGATGTTATTGAGGAGGTTTTTTTTGATAGGTAGTTGGTTGAACAAAGGCTAGAGATGGAACATCAAAATGTTAGGCAGAAGGATTGAGTGTTGGAGATTGTGAAAATAAAGAAAGGAATATCGGAGGAAGGAAATGGGGAGGGGAGAAATCGGTGCGAGACTGTGGAGAGAGTGGGCGGAAATAAGGCCGGTGTGCGGTTTGGATTGTTACTTAATCTTGGAGTATTCAGTGTTCATACCATTGGATTTAAGGCGACCCAAGCGGAATGTGAAGTGCTGTTTCTTCAGTGAGCATGTGTCCAAGGACAGAGAGGTTGCTATGGCAATGGGACGAGAGTTTCAATGTTTGGCAATTGGCGAGACAAAGCATAGACTCGGCGACTGTTTTGCCAAAACCTAGTGGATTTTCCGGTTGCTAACCGTTTTTGCTCCTCGCGCAATTTTCTCCCACCCCCTCCCTTTCCACTTACATGAATTCATCTCACTGCACAATTTGCAACTCTTCACTCCATTTGTTTCACACCTGTCTTTTCATCTCTGGCCTTTCCCCAATTATCAGCCTATCAAAAACTCCCCTCACCTGTATCCACCTTACTTAGTCTTTCACCTGTTCTTCCTCTTGTCCACATTTCTCCCCACTCACCGCCACCACAATCAGCCTGAAAAAAGATCCAGACTTGAAACTTCACCTACAATATTCTCCAGAGATGATGGTTGACCCACTGAGTTCCTCCAGCAAATTGTCTTATTCCGATATTCTTCTTGGATCATTCTCATTAGGAGCCTGGAACACTCAGGGTGGGGGTTGCTGTTGTAGCGGGAGCCAAGGGTACTGATTCAGATGATGTTTTGTTTCTCTCTTTGAATACACAGATCTGACGCCTACATTGTCTGAGCTCCTGACACAGTGGAACGAGTACCAATTGTTCCAACTAACAAAATTCTATCGGGAGAGACTAAAACAGGCGATTGAAGAAGGGGTTGAAAGTCTCAGCTTCATGATGAGACCGGAGGGACATTTCACTAAACAAGAACACGTGGTAAGTGGAAGGATCACGGTGACTTCTGTTTCCCGTCACAGAACTGACGGCATTGGGGAAGAGTGACCAATGCCAGTCTCACTCACCTCGCACTCCCTGGGCTGAACAATGTAATGGACAATGCAATAATCTCTGATCGGTTTGTGTCCTGTAGATCTGGTATTAGGAATAAAACCTGTGACATGGGAACTTCTGAGAATTGTCCATTCTGATCCAGCTGTTCTTCCCACACATGCATCTTAGCAAAACGGTCAAGGAGCAGTAAACTTGTAAACGAGAATCAAAAACGATAACACGTTTTAAGTGGCATCGGTTTCATTGGTCGCATTTAGTTCAGTTCGTTAAACCACAGAGGGGATGTCTTTGATCGGGTGTAACTGGGGTAAGTGTAGAAATAAAAAAGTTATCTGGTCAATGAGTGAATGCGGGCTCAGAGTGAGGGAAAATAACTGCAGATGCTGCACAAATCGAAGGTATCACAAAATGCTGGAGTAACTCAGCAGGTCAGGCAGCATCTAGGAGCGAGGGAATGGGTGACGTTTCAGGTCTAGACCCTTTTTCAGACGGATGTCAGGGGGCGGGACAAAGAAAGTATATAGGTGGAGACAGGAAGACGGGAGAACTGGGATGGGGGAAGGGGAGGGGGAAAAGAGAGAGACAGAAACTATCTAAAGTTGGAGAAGTCAATGTTCATATCGTTGGGCTGCAAGCTGCCCAAGCGAAATATGAGGTGCTGTTCCTCCAATTTCCGCTGGGCCTCACTATGGCACTGGAGGAGGCCCATGACAGAAAGGTCAGACTGGGAGTGGGAGAGGGAGTTGAAGTGCTCAGCCACCGGGAGATCAGATTGGTTAAGGCGGACTGAGCGAAGGTGTTGAGCGAAACGATCGCCGAGCCTGCATTTGGTCTCGCCGATGTAGGGAAATTGACATCTAGAGCAGCGGATACAATCAATGAAGTTGGTGGAGGTGCAGGTGGACCTCTGTCTCACCTGGAAAGACTGTTTAGGTCCTTGGACGGAGTTGAGGGGGGAGGTAAATGGACAGGTGTTGCATCTCCTGCGGTTGCAGGGGAAAGTGCCCGGGGAGGGGGTGGTTTGGGTACGAAGGGACGAGTGGACCAGGGAGTTACGGAGGGAACGGTCTCTGCGGAACGCAGAAAGGAGAGGAGTTGGGAAGATGTGGCCGGTAGTGGTGTCCAGTTGTAGGGGAAGGAAATGTTGCAGGATGATTTGTTGGATTCGCTGGCTGATGGGGTGGAAGGTGAGAACGAGTGGGATTCTGTCCTTGTTACGAATGGGGGGAGGGGGAGCAAGAGCAGAGCTGTGGGATATAGAGGATGTCCTAGTGAGAGCCTCATCTATAATGGTAGAGGGGAAGCCCCGTTGCCTGAAGAATGAGGACATCACTGATGCCCTAGTGTGGAACACCTCATCCCGGGCGCAGATGCGGCGTAGACGGAGGAATTGGGAGTAGGGGATAGACTTTTTGCAGGAGTCAGGGTGGGAAGAGGTGTAGGCCAGATAGCTGTGGGAGTTAGTGGGTTTGTAGTAGATGTCAGTGACTAGTCTGTCTCCTGTGATGGAGATGGTGAGGTCCAGAAACGGGAGGGAGATGTCGGAGATAGTCCAAATATAGTTAAGGGCAGGATGGAAATTGGTGGTGAAATGTATGAAGTCAGTGAGTTCTGCATGGGTACAAGAGGTGGCACCAATGCAGTCGTCGATGTAGCGGAGGTATTCGGGGATGGGGCCAGTGTACGTCTGGAACAGGGATTGTTCGACGTACCCGACAAAGAGGCAGCGTAGCTGGGCCCATGCGAGTGCCCATAGCTACGCCTCTGGTTTGGAGGAAGTGGGAGGAGCCAAAGGAGAAGTTGTTAAGGGTGTGAATCAGCTCTGCCAGGCCGAGGAGAGTGTTACTAGATGGGGATTGGCTGGTTCTACGGTCGAGGAAGAAACGGAGGGCTTCAAGACCATCCTTGTGGGGGATGGAAGTGTAGAGTGACTGGGCATCCATGGTAAAGATGAGGGAGTGGGGGCCTGAAAACCGGAAGTTATTGAGGAGATGGAGAGCATGTGAGGTGTCTTGGACGTAGGTGGGGAGGGATTTGACCAGCAGGGATAGGATGGAGTCGAGGTAGGTGGAAAGAAGTTCGGTGCGGGCTCAGAGTGGGTAAGAATGTAGATGAAATAACTTAATAGCTTCAAAATGCCGAGCAGGAAGCAATGCAGGCTGCACTGGACACATCCATTTCTAGTGGGATAGTGTCAATGTGAGGCCAAAATGAATTGAGTTGCTGCTTTACAGCGAATGCAGCGCCGGAGACTCAGGTTCGATCCTGACTACGGGTGCTGCACTGTAAGGTGTTTGTACGTTCTCCCCGTGACCTGCGTGGGTTTTCTCCGAGATCTTCGGTTTCCTCCCACACTCTAAAGACGTACAGGTATGTAGGTTAATTGGCTGGGTAAAATGTAAAAATTGTCCCTAGTGGGTGTAGGATAGTGTTAATGTACGGGGATCGCTGGGCGGCACGGACTTGGAGGGCCGAAAAGGCCTGTTTCCGGCTGTATATATATGATATGATGATATGATATGATATCAACACAGCCATCGTTGACCTAAATGGGCTGTTCCCGTGCTGTACTCTGCTGTGTTCTCGGACACTGCCAGGTGTGAAGCGCGTTTCACACTGTCAGGACTCTGGGAGTGCACAGTTTGTCAGCCCAGTGTCATGGGTGTATGAACAGGCAAACCAATGCCTGCCACAATGCTCAATAATACCAGAATATCCCATTGCTGAATCGCTAATACCCCCCCATTAGCACTGTCTCATTCACTTCTCAATATATTCATTGTTGTTCTTCACAGAATATCAGTGAGCTCGCGGTCAAGGGAAACCGGAGTGACTGTTCGACCCTCTTCCTAAGTCTGGTGATGGAGAAAGGCAACCGGCCCCGGCGGGTGATGTGGGAATCCTTTGTGAAAATGCAGAATGAATTACCAAAGCTGGACAAAATACTGAAAGAAATCCAGAAGCTCGGTACGGCAAATCATCACACTGAACTGAATATCACTTTGGAACACTGGTGTTAACAATGTCATTCAAGTCTGGTTTAATGAATGCTCTTTGATTTGAACAGGTCCTGATCCACAAGAGTACATTAACATCACCAGTGGTTTATCTGAATTATCCTCTCATATGGAAGGTGAGTGTTGAAATGTACAGTTCACACCAATGACTTGTTAATACTGTAATACTGAAACTGTTTGTTCAGAGCTTTGCAGAATCGGAAATCAGAAGATCGAACCTTAAGCAATTGTTCGACTGAATCTTTCCCCGTTGGGCCCGTCCCCGTAGGGTTTCCATTGTAACCGGAAGGGGGGGAGGGAGGAGGGGGGTTGCGCGAGCTTTTTGACGTCACACGCTGAAGGCAATTGAAAAAACGGCTGTTTTTTTTTTTTTTTTTACTAAAACCTCTTTAACTTATAAAATACGCGACCGAATAAAAAAAAATCATCATTTTTCAGCAGCGTTTAGCGCGGTGACTAAGGCGGGGCAGAAATCGTGGCGCTACGGTTTACTGTTTTCCCGAAATCAGCCGAAATCACAGACATACACACGCTGAAGACTAAATCCGCACCACAGCGCCCCCCTGAAAACCTTCAATAAATCAGGCGGGGGGGGGGCAGTGCTTTAAAACCTCTGTAACTTAAAAAATATGCGATTTCGGCTGATTACGGCAAAACGGTAAACCGACTTACACGAGGTACGATCGACCCGCTCGCAGGCCCTTCATCGCCCTGCGTGGCCTGGCCGCGGCACTTTCCATCGCCCGGTGGGGGCTCAGGACTTTCATCGGCCTGCTCGGCTCGGCCGTGGGACTTTCCATCGCCCGGTGGGGGCTTCAAAAAGTTGGGAGCCTCGATCACCTCGTGGCCACACGGGAGAAGAATGAGAAGGAGATAAGACTTTTCTTTGCCTTCCATCACAGTGAGGGTGTGCCTAGAGCAATCACTGTGATGGCTGTTTTGTTATAAATTGTATCTGTGTGTCCTGTGCTTTGTGTTGTATACTGCCGGACCCTGACGTGAGAGGACGCTGGCGCTGTTTATTCGCCGCTTCTCCGTTAGGATAGTTTGTCTGTTTGTTTTTATGTTATGATTTTTTTTGTAAAGCGCTTTGAGCTTCTGGAAAGGCGCTATATAAAATAAATGCTCATTATTATTATTAATCACCGCGCGGACCGCTGCTGGAAAATGTTTTTTTTATTTAATTCGTTCGCATATTTTTTAAGTTACAGAGGTTTTAAAGCGTTGCCCCCCCTGAGGGGGGGGGAGGTGGGGGGAGGAAGGGGGGGAGGGGAGGGGAGGAAGGGGGGAGGGGAGGGGAGGAAGGGGGGAGGGAGGGGGACCTCCCCTTTTCCCAGTACCCCTCTTTCCCCGTTGGGCCCGTCCCCGTAGGGTTTCCATTGTAACCGGAAGGGGGGGAGGGAGGGTGGAAGGAGGGGGGAGTGGGAGAGGGATGGAAGGGTGGAGGGAGGGATGGAGGGAGGGGGGGAGGGATGGAGGGAGGGGAGGAGGGGAGGGGGGAAGGGGTAGGCCAAGTGTGCCGGTTGGGCCCGTCCTCGTAGGGTTTCCATTGTAAACCGGGAGTGGGGGGGAGGGAAGGGGGAGGGAGGGAGGAGGGAGGTGTGGAGGAGGGAGGGGAGGGGGAGGGGAGGAGGGAAGTGGGGGAGGGAGGGAGACCTCCCCTTTTCCCAGTACCCCTCTTTCCCCGTTGGGCCCGTCCTCGTAGGGTTTCCATTGTAACCGGGAGGAGGGGAGGGAGGGAAGGGGGAGGGAGGGAGGAGGGGAGGGGGGAAGGGAGGGGGAGAAGGGAGGGGGAGGGGGGTGGGGGAGGGAGGGGGTAGGGAGGGGGAAGGGGGGAGGGAGGGGGACCTCCCCTTTTCCCAGTACCCCTCTTTCCCCGTTGGGCCCGTCCTCGTAGGGTTTCCATTGTAACCGGGAGGGTGGAAGGAGGGGGGAGGGGGAGAGGGATGGAAGGGAAGAGGGAGGAGGGAGGGAGTGGGGGAGGGAGGGAAGGAGGGAGGGGGGAGGGGGAGGGAGTTGGGGAGGGAGGGGGAGGAGGGGGAGGAGGGGGGGATGGAGGTGGGAAGGAGGGGGGAGGAAGGAGTTGAGGGGGGAAGGGTGACCTCCCCTTTTCCCAGTACCCCTCTTTCCCCCACCACCAAGCCCCCTCCGCAACGACCCCTGTTGTCCCCGTCCCCATTCTCAGACTCCCCCATTCTCTCTCTCCCCCCCAGACACACTCTAAGTGCTTTTTTCGCAACACTTGCCCCGGTGGCCCACGAGCATAGGGGCCCCATGCTGATCTGTGTATGTTAAGTAAATTGCAATATAAAACACTACTTTAAAACAATTAGTGCTTTTCTTGCAACATTCGCGGTTACTTAGTGCTTCTCACGGCGATCTGTAAGTGCTTTTCGAAACAATGTAGCACCCATCTCACACAAGCATTGTGACGTCACAAGCGGAGGACCTTGAAAAAGAAGGTTAGAAATAAAAAAATGTAAATTTAAAACATCTGTAAAGAGTAGACACTGAAGAAGGGTCTCGACCCGAAACGTCACCCATTCCTTCTCTCCCGAGATGCTGCCTGACCTGCTGAGTTACACCAGCATTTTGTGAATAAATCGATTTGTACCAGCATCTGCAGTTATTTTCTTATACTAAGAGTAGACACCCAATAGCAGCTGCTTGTCCATTGTGACGTCACACGCTGAAGACTAAATCCGCACCGCAGCGCCCCCTATAGAACCAATAAATCGGGGGGGGGCAGCGCTTTAAAACCTCTAACTTAAAAAATATACGACCAAATTAAATAAAAATATCATTTTCCAGCAGCTGTCTGCGTGGTGATTAAGGCGGTGGACCGTTTTGCAGAAATCAGCGAAATCAAATATACACACCCCCCATTCTCTCCTCGGAGGGAGGGGGGAGAGGGGAGGGAGGGGGACCTCCCCTTTTCCCAGTACCCCTCTTTCCCCCACCACCAAGTCCCCTCCGCACGACCCCTTTTGTCCCACTCCCCAGTCCCCAATCTCAGACCCCCCCCCATTTTCTCTCCCCCAGACACACTCTTAGCATCAGTTAAAGGCCCGGGGGGGGGGGGGGCGGGTGAGCGGATCAGTGAAAGGTTCGGGGGGGGGGCGGGGGATCACATCAGTGAAAGGTCCGGGGGGGGGGGGGGTAGCGGGGAGAGGGTCTCCCCGGTGTGGGAGAGAGGAGAGAAGCAAGGGGAGAGAAGAGAGGTGAGCCGGTGATCGCGGGCTGGCTCTGCTAACTGCGTCCATTTTTTTGGTGCGAGTGAGGAGATGCCGCGCATGCGTGCTGAGCACACCCGCGCAACAGCGCCCCCCCTGAAAACCAATAAATCAGGGGGGGCAGCGCTTTAAAACCTCTGTAACTTAAAAAATATGCGTCCGAATTAAATAAAAATATCATTTTCCAGCAGCTGTCCATGTGGTGATTAAGGCGGTGCAAACATTTTGGCGCTACGATTCACCGGTTTGCAGAAATCAGCGAAATCAAATATATATACATATATATACATATATATTAACAAGATCTGAGTTTTAATAGTATACTAGCCCATTCCCACACCCCCCATTCTCTCTTCCCCAACCCCAATCTTACTCTCCACACACACCCCCTTTCCCCACGACCTCCCCTTTTCCCAGTACACCTATTTCCCCCACCACCAAGCCCCCTCCGGACGACCCCTGTTGTCCCCTTCCCCATTCTCCCCATTCTCTCCTCCCCCAACCCCAATCTTACTCTCCCCACACCCCTCCTTTCCCCACGACCTCCCCTTTTCCCAGTACCCCTATTTCCCCCACCACCAAGCCCCCTCCGGACGACCCCTGTTGTCCCCCTCCCCAGTCCCCATTCTCAGACCCCGCCACCATTCTCTCTCCCCCAGACACACTCTTACTCTCCCCCACCCCCCCTTTCCCCAGCACACCCCTTTCCCCTACTCTCTCTTGCCCCCAGCACCAACAGGTCCGGGGGGGGGCGGGGAGCGCATCAGTGAAAGTTACTGGGGGGTGGGGTGCGCATTAGTGAAAGGTCCGTGGGCGGCGGGGGAGCGCATCAGTGAAAGGTCCGGGGGGGGAGTGCATCAGTGAAAGGTCCGGTGGGGGGATAGCGGGGAGAGGGTCTCCCGGGTGTGGGAGAGAAGAGAGAAGCAAGGGGAGAGAGGAGAGGTGAGCCCATACGCACAGACGCACAGCAGCGCCACGCTGAAAGCCTTCAATAAATCAGTAGGAGGGGGGGTTGCGCGAGCTTTTTGACGTCACACGCTGAAGGAAATTGAAAAAACGGCTGGGTTTTTTTTTTTTTTTACTAAAACCTCTAACTTAAAAAATACGCGACCGAATCAAATAAAAAAATCATTTTCCAGCAGCGTTCAGCGTGGTGATTAAGGTGGTGCAAAAATTATGGAGCTACGGTTTGCCGTAATCAGCCGAATCACAGATATATATATATACATATATTCATACATACACAAGATCTGAGTTTTAAGAAGATAGATAGATAGATAGAAGATAGATACTAGCAAAGAGGGCCCGTTGGGCCCATTCCCACACCCCCCATTCTCTCCCCCCCAACCCCAATCTTACTCTCCCCACACCCCCCCCTTACCCCACGACCTCCCCTTTTCACAGTACCCCTCTTTCCCCCACCACCAAGCCCCCTCCGGACGACCCCTGTTGTCCCATTCTCAGACGCCGCCACCATTCTCTCTCCCCAGACACACTCTTACTCTCCCCCACCCTCCCTTTGTGCCCCCAGCACCAACAGGTCCGGGGGGGGGGGGGGAGCGCATCAGTGAAAGGTCCGGGCGGGTGGGGCGGGGGAGCGCATCAGTGAAAGGTCCGGGGGGGGGGGGAGAGCATCAGTGAAGGGTCGGGGGGGGATAGCAGGGAGAGGATCTCCCGGGTGTGGGAGAGAGGAGAGAAGGAAGGGGAGAGAGGAGCACAGACGCACAGCAGCGCCACGCTGAAAGCCTTCAATAAATCAGTAGGAGGGGGGTGCATGGGCATTTTGACGTCACACGCTGAAGGCCATGGAAAAAACGGATGGATTTTTTTTTTTACTAAAACCTCTGTAACTTAAAAAATATACGACCGAATTAAATAAAAATGTCATTTTCCAGCAGCGTTCAGCGGTGTGATTAAGGCGGTGCAAAAAGTGTTTTGCAGAAATCAGCCGAAATCTTTGTTACAAATATACATACAAATCAGAGTTTTAGTAAGAACTCATTGGGCCCATTCCCACACCCCCCATTCTCTCCTCCACCAACCCCAATCTTACTCTCCACACACACCCCCTTTCCCCACGACCTCCCCTTTTCCCAGTACCCCTATTTCCCCCACCACCAAGCCCCCTCCGGACGACCCCTGTTGTCCCCTTCCCCAGTCCCCATTCTCCCCATTCTCTCCTCCCCCAACCCCAATCTTACTCTCCCCACACCCCTCCTTTCCCCACGACCTCCCCTTTTCCCAGTACCCCTATTTCCCCCACCACCAAGCCCCCTCCGGACGACCCCCGTTGTCCCCCTCCCCAGTCCCCATTCTCAGACCCCGCCACCATTCTCTCTCCCCCAGACACACTCTTACTCTCCCCCACCCCCCCTTTCCCCAGCACACCCCTTTCCCCTACTCTCTCTTGCCCCCAGCACCAACAGGTCCGGGGGGGGGAGCGCATCAGTGAAAGGTCCGGGGGGGGGGAGCGCATCAGTGAAAGGTCCGGGGGGGGGAGCGCATCAGTGAAAGGTCCTGGGGGGGCGGGGAGCGCATCAGTGAAAGGTCCGTGGGGGGGGGGGGAGCGCATCAGTGAAAGGTCCGTGGGGGGGGGGGGGGCGGGGGAGGGCATGAGTGAAAGGTCCGGGGGGGGGGGGGGGGCGGGGGAGCGCATGAGTGAAAGGTCCGGGGGGGGGGGCGATAGCGGGGAGAGGGTCTCCCGGGTGTGGGAGAGAGGAGAGAAGCAAGAGGAGAGGGGAGCCCATACGCACAGACGCACCATGCTGAAAGCCTTCAATAAATCAGTAGGAGGGGGGTTGGGCGAGCTCTTCTCACGTGGGCATTTTGAGGTCACAGCGTTTGACGTCACACGCTGTAACTTAAAAAATACACGACCAAATCAAATAAAAATATCATTTTCCAGCAGCGTTCAGCGTGGTGATTAAGGCGCTGCAAAAATCGTGGCACTACGGTGCACCGTTTTTGCCGAAATCAGCCGAAATCACAGACATATACACGCTGAAGACTAAATCCGCACCAAAGCGCCACCCTGAAAACCTTCAATAAATCAGGGGGGGGGGGGGCAGCACTTTAAAACCTCTGTAACTTAAAAATTATGCGACCGAATTAAATACAAATATCATTTCCCAGCAGCGAACCGCGTGGTGATTAAGGCGGTGCAAAAATCGTGGCGCTACGGTTCACCGTTTTGCCGGAATCAGCGAAATCACAGATATATACATATACATATATATATTCATTCATTTATTCATACATACATTCGCAAAATCTGACTTTTAATAAGTTAGATAGATCGATAGATAGATAGATAGATAGATAGATAGATAGATAGATAGATAGATAGATAAATAGATAGATAGATAGATAGATAGATAGAAGATAGATAGAAGATAGATAGATATATATATATATATCTCTTATCTCTCTCTCTCTCTCTCTCTTTTGTTGTGTTTTGAGTTGAGTCATCTGACATTGTGTTCATTATCTGCCTATTCCCGTGCAAGATGTTCAACGTAAACACAAGGAGACTCTGCGAGCACAGACGGAAAGACTGAGCGTGAACACGATCCTGATGAAGGAGAAGGTGAAGGTTTGCCAGCTGCTTGATCGATACGCTGAGCTCACAATCACCTCCACTGTTCGAGATCGGACACTGGTAGAACATGAGCTGCTGGCAAGAGGCCGGGACCATGAAGAGTGGAGAGAGAAATGTCTCCGGAGAGAACTAGAAAAAATCAGGACAGATCAATTATTCCACAGCAGCTTTTCCAGAAGAAAATCCCGTTCTGGGAGTTCAGCATCTGTGGCCGGAGTCCCGGGGATCGGAAAAACAACAATGGTGCAAAAGATTGTTCATGACTGGGCCACAGGGAAAATATATCAAGACTTCCAGTTTGTTTTCAGTTTTAAATTCCGAGATTTAAACACTATTAACTGCAGAGTGACCCTGAAGGAACTGATTCTGGATCAGTATCCTTACTTTAGGAATATCCTTGAAGAGGTCTGGAAGAACCCAGAGGGATTGCTGTTTATATTCGACGGTCTGGATGAATTCAAGGGCAGGATCGATTTTGCTGACAGTCGGAGAGACACAGAACCTCAGCACATGTGTCCAGATCCCGAGTGGTGGTGTGAAGTGTCTGACATTGTGTACAGTTTAATCCAGCACAAGCTGCTCCCAGGGTGTTCAGTGCTAGTGACCACCCGCCCCACTGCGTTACATTTACTGGAAAAGGCAGAGATCAGTGTCAGGGCTGAAATCCTGGGATTTGTTGGTGAAGAACGGAAAGAATATTTCACCAGGTATTTTGAAGATCAGACGGTGGCAGCAGCTGTTTTCAAACACGTGGAGGAGAACGAGATCCTGTACACCATGAGCTACAACCCCTCCTACTGCTGGATCCTCGCACTGACACTGGGCCCCTTCTTCACACAAACACACCGGGATCCGCAGCGAGTTCCCAAGACCATCACCCAACTATATTGCTACTTTATTTACAACATCCTGACAAACCACGGCCGTGAGATTGAGAGCCCCCGTGAGGTGTTACTGACGGTTGGTCAGATGGCCTTCACTGGAGTGTCCGAGAAGAACATTGTGTTCACAGATGGAGATTTGATCAAATACAATCTGCAGCCTTCCCAGTTCCTGTCCGGGTTCCTGATGGAACTTTTGGAGAGAGAGGATTCAGCCCGGAGCGTGGTGTACACCTTCCCGCACCTCACTGTCCAAGAGTTTGTAGCCGCACTCGCACAATTCCTGACTCCGGATCGCGGGGATATCCTGAAACTCCTGTCTGAAGCCCACAGCACGACAGACGGGCGATTTGAGGTATTTCTCCGTTTTGTCGCTGGTCTCTCCTCCCCACGGTCAGCTCGGGTCCTGGAGGAGTTTCTGGGTCCATTTCCTCATCAAACAATCTGCCGAGTGATTGACTGGGTGAAGGAGGAGGTTCAACACCAGGCTGGAAACACAAGGAGTGTAGCTGGTAAACGGAGGCTCCTGAACACGCTGCACTACCTGTTTGAGTCTCAGAATCCTGCACTTGCTCAGCAGACACTGGGATCTGTGGAAACACTTTCATTCGGTGGACTGGGACTGACCCCGATTGACTGCGTGGTCCTGTCTCATGTCATCAGGCACTGTGATACAATCAAACACCTCGATCTGTGGAAGTGCCGCATTCAGTGTGAAGGTCTCCAGCGGCTGGGACCGGTTCTGCACAAGTGTCAGCACTTGGGGTAACTGTCCGTTTGACGCTAACACTGACCTGTAAAATTGTTTCACTATTTTGTTCCGTCCAGCAACCTTTCTATGGGGCCGGCCGTCACTGTGCACGGCACCCCTCCTCTTTTACACTACCAGGATCGCCGGTGGTCTACTCCGTCCCCCCCTCCATCGGGTCGCCGGTGTTCTACTCCGTCCCCCTCTCACCCGGGTCACCGGTGGTCGACTCCGCCCCCCTCCACCAGTTACCGGTGGTCGACTCCGTCCTCCCTCCCCCGAGTCACCGGTGGTCCACTCCGCCCAACTCCTCCCCTGGGTCACCCGTGGTCGATTCCGTTCCCCCCTCCTCCCTCCCCCGGGTCGCTGGTGGTCGATTCCGTTCCCCCCTCCTGCTTCCCCCGGGTCGTTGGTGGTCGACTACATTCCCCCTCCTCCCTCCCCCGGGTCGCTGGTGGTCGACTCCTTCCCGCCCTCATCCCTCCTACAGGTCGCTAGTGGTCGACTCCGTCACCCCCTCCACCCTCCCGCGGGTCACCGATAGTCGGTTCCGTCTCCCTTTCCCGGGTTGTTGGTGGTCGACTCCACCGCCCCCCTCCCCCGGGTCACCGATGGTAGCTGCCGTTCTCCCTCCCCCACGTCACGTGTGTTGCAGGCGTTCTCTGCACGGGGAACTTTTCCCAGTCGTCGGGGAATGAGAATAAATGGTAAAAGTCACCAAACACCACAACGACAGAGATTTATTCAACAATTTGCTGAGGCGCTTCTAGAAATATCAGTTTCGGAGAAGTTATCTCAGCCCCGGGGTTTGTATCAGTTTGTTCCTTACTCTGTTTATGTTTAGACTGGCGTTCAACGACCTGGGTGATTCAGGAGTGAAACTGGTGTCTGCGGCTCTGGGGAACCCGGACTGTAAAATACAGAGACTGGAGTAAGTCCCAGACTGTGAGAGATTGTGTTTACAGTCACTGGGTGTCTGACACTGAACATTAATATGATCAGTAATCGTGTCACTGATAAACACTGGGGATTTTCACCATCTCCTGTCTCTCCGTGTCCCTCACCCTCACTCTCTCTCATCTCCAGGCTGCGGACTGTCGGTCTCACAGACTCTGGAGCCGAGGATCTCGCCTCCGCTCTCAGTACAAACCCCTCACTGACGGAGCTGGACCTGGGTGATAATAAACTGGGCGATTCCGGAGTGAAACTGGTGTCTGCGGCGCTGGGGAACCCGGACTGTAAAATACAGAGACTGGAGTAAGTCCCAGACTGTCCGATATTGTGTTTGTACAGTCACAGGGTGTCTGACACTGATCATTAATATGTTTAGTAAATGTGTCACTGATAGACACCGTGGATTTGCACCGTCTCCTGTCTCTCTGTGTCCCTCACCCTCACTCTCTCATCTCCAGGCTGCGGACTGTCGGTCTCACAGATTGTGGAGCCGAGGATCTCGTCTCCGCTCTCAGTACAAACCCCTCACTGACGGAGCTGGAGCTGAGTGGGAATAATCTGGGAGATTCCGGAGTGAAACTGGTGTCTGCGGCTTTGAGGAACCCGGACTGTAAAATACAGAGACTGGAGTAAGTCCCAGACTGTGAGAGATTGTGTTTACAGTCAGTGGGTGTCTGACACTGAACATTAATATCATCAGTAATTGTATCATTGATAAACACTGTGGATTTGCACTGTCTCCTGTCTCTCTGTGTCCCTCACCCTCACTCTCTCTCATCTCCAGGCTGTGCAGTGTCGGTCTCACAGATTCTGGAGCCGAGGATCTCGCCTCCGCTCTCAGTACAAACCGCTCACTGACGGAGCTGGATCTGAGTGGGAATAATCTGGGAGATTCCGGAGTGAAACCGGTGTCTGCGGCGCTGAGGAACCCGGACTGTAAAATACAGAGACTGGAGTAAGTCCCAGACTGTGAGAGATTGTGTTTACAGTTACTGGGTGTTTGACACTGAACATTAATATGATCAGTAATTGTGTCACTGATAAACACTGGGGATTTGCACCGTCTCGTGTCTCTCTCTGTGTCCCTCACCCTCACTCTCTCTCATCTCCAGGCTGGACAGTGTCGGTCTCACAGATTCTGGAGCCGAGGATCTCGTCTCCGCTCTCAGTACAAACCCCTCACCGACGAAGCTGTACCTGTCAAACAACTCCCTCACAGACCGATCTGTTCCCGGTCTCCGCCGCCTCATACTGACCCTTCCGTGTCTGGAGCGGATCAGGTGAGTGTTTGTGTTAATGTTTATTGTGATAAAATATCAGGGGATGTGCGGGCTTCTCCTGTGATTTAGTTCTGTGAGTGTTGTTGAAATATCAACCGCAGTCCCTGTTCCTGACACTGATGTTTAATCTGTTTATTTTGTCTTTATTCCTGGGCTTGTTTCAGGCTGCTTAGGAATAAGTTCACTGCAGATGGACGGAACCAGCTGAAGAGTCTGCGAGGATTCAGATCTGGACTGAGTGTGGACGTGTGAACATCTCGGGGTGTAAACGTCACCGCCCTGGGGACGGGAATATTGTTGGCCGATTCCCCGCCCTCCCCTTTAAACGGCCGCCCTCCCATTTAAATGGCCGCCCTTCCCTTTAAACTGTCGCCCTCCCCTTTAAACTGTCGCCCTCCCCTTTAAACTGTCGCCCTCCCCTTTAAACTTTGGCCCTCCCCTTTAAACGGCCGCCCTACCCTTTAAACTGTCGCCCTCCCCTTTAAAAGGCCGCCCTTCCCTTTAAACGGCATTTAAATCCGGTGCTTCCCCCCAGTGGGAGAGCGCGGAATTGCAGCTGGACCTGCAAGATCACGGATGTGACTTTATCGTCAGCGGCCCCCGCTCCCGCTGCGGATTGATGGTGACAACGGAAGCATTGTTCAAACTGTTCATTTACAGAGCAATGCCTTTGTTGATGTCCAGGTTGCTAATATTTGCCGAAATCAATAAACACTTGTCAATTCCAGATGTTATGTCGGATTCCCAACTGCATCCAATATTTATTCACTCAGTTCTCCCTCTCCCCTCCCAAACCTTTCTTGGCTGCTTCCTCTCTCCATTTACCCTCCTGTATTCTCTCCCCTTCCCTATAATCAACCATCAGTTTCCTCCACCATGCCGCGGTACTGCTCCCTCTTTCTGCCACCATCCTGCCCCCATGCCACCCCCCTCCTGCATTCTCCTCCTGCTCCCGCTCCTGCACTCCCCTGCTATTCCCACATCCTGCCCTCCCCTGCACCCCATCTCACTAACCTTCCTGCCCCCATCCTGCGCGTTCTCCTGCCCTCTCATACCCCGACCCACCTAACCAGCCCCACCTGCTCCTCCCCTCCTTCTCCCTCTTTCTGCCCCACTCTTGCTCCCATTTGATGTCCCTCCTTCTCCTCCTCCTCTTTACCGCCTCCCCATCCCCTAGAGAATATTATTTTATGCATGATATTATTTGCTATTATTTTATACATTAGACATTGTTATGGCATTATTTTATACATTGTTGTTTAAGGTTTGTAACTGCTTAGGCATTAGGCGCCTCTCTGTAACTAATTAAGGCGCCCTAGACATTCCGTGCCCTTGACACGTCTCTGTAACATAACACCTTTGTATAACACTCCTTTGCTTTAGCTTGTACCCTTGCTTTAGCCTTGATGATAAGGGTAGTAGAATCCGAAGGGATGCGGACATTCATCAATGAGTAGGATTTAATGGTGGCAAGAGAAGAGATAAGGAAAAACATAGGCCTTGGGGTGATGGATGGATGTGAGGGATGGACTAGCAGGAAATAAGGGAGGCAAAATATGAAGGGATGTGAGCATTGAGATAAGGATATATTACTAAATGGGATTTAATGGTGGTGGGACAAGCAGGTACTACAAAGCAATGAAGGACTGAAGAAAGGGAGTGTGGGAGAAAGGGAGTGTGGGTATGAGGTAATGCAAAGGAGATAAGGTTTAGAATAACCCTATAAAAATAGGCTGCCCGGTGTACTAAGTGGGCAGTCAGATGGTTGACATCCTGATTGTTCCAGCCGTTGTTTGCAAATAAAGGCTTTTAACTTCTTGAAGAATTCTCCGTGTCATCTGCTTCATTTTGAACACCGGTAACCACGACAAAATTGGCGTAGTCGGCAGGATCGGAAAGAGGCCCGTTCGATAACGGACGACAAGCTAAAGGCGCTCCCAAGCCCGTCAGGGGCTCCCCGGTTCAACAGGTAAAGGGTGGCCACCCGCAAAAAGTTAGGCGGTTTTCCGCTTTATTTGGACTAATAGCCTGTTGAAAACGGGGGACCACTGGTGGCACAGGAGCGCCCAGGCGGTCCAAGGGCCTCTCCGATCCAAAGAATCTGTCTAAACTATTCTAAAAAGAGACCCGGAGGATTGCTCAAGAAGGCTGCGCAGTGGGGTAAGTAGAAAATAGATAAGTTAAGAAAGTAGATTTAGTTGAGTAAGAGTTTGTGACGTCACGAAGACCTTGTGGATACCGCCCTAAGAGGATTGGGGACTGAATAGACGAGACGTCCTGTGGATACCCCTCTAGTTAACTTGGGATCACTCTGGTTAGCTAGGGGTCTGGACGGGCAGGATGAAACGTTCTGTGGATACCGCCCTAGTTAACTAGGGATCACTCTGGTTAGCTAGGGGTCTGTACGGGCAGGATCAGAAGACCTTGTGGATACCGCCCTAAGAGGATAGGGGACTGAATAGACAAGGCGACCTGTGGATACCGCTCTAGTTAACCGGGGATTACTCTGGTCGGCTAGGGGTCTGTACGGGCAGGATCAAAAAAATGGAATAATTGGATAACATAAAAAATAAAAATTGCAAAATATTAAAGGAATATAGTAGAACTGTAAAAAATAGAAATAGCGTAATAGGTAGCATAGTGACTATAGAGACGGAACGGAGTGAGAACAAGGACTGCATTTAAACTGACTGACCAAGTGCACTAACATAACATAAGACGAGTACAATGAATAAAATAACTGCAGTTGAACTACTAAGTAAGAAATTCCCCATATCCAAAGAGGATATTAAAAAACACTGAGAAATGGGAAAAAAGGACGAGAAAATTGGTTACGAAATGGCCCACGGAATGATATAAATATGATATAAATTTTGATATGAATTTTGATATATTTATATTTTGATATAAATATGTGTGATGAAATGGAAGTGTTAATTAAGAACTATAAGCCTAAGGATAAATCAGAAACCCGATTAACGAAAAAGGAAAAAGAACTAGACGTACTTAAATTGTTTAGAATAGAAGGAGAAAGGCTGAGGAAAGCATATCAGGAAAAGAATACCACCCCAAACAAGGGTGAAAAAACCCGAAAAACAGCATGAAAATCAGGAGCTTCAGGGGAAAAAATCAACTCTGTACCCCAGCCTAAGGGACCCTGGGTATCCCCCTCCCTATTCCAGCCAGGACGGAATAAAGCAGTGCCCTTTAGTGAAAGGGATAGTAGAGATAGAGGGAGAAGTCGAAGTTTGGAGGAATGGGCAGGACGTAAAGGAATATAGACAGAGAAGGGGCAGCGAGAAAAGGAAAGGATGAAGCAAGAAGCACGGGAACTAGAAGCATACATCAAAAGGCTGCAGGACCTCAGGGACAGAAAGATTTATGGGACCCGTCAGGCAGCAAATAAGGAGTATGAGGGAGACTGCAACGCAGAAACACAGGCGAGTAATCAGCAGGCATCAGAGAGAAGGCAAAACTCTGAGAATTAAGCAGAATTAGAAAGTGATGGGGAAAGAACAAGGGAGTGTAGAAGGGAAATAGAGGCATCCATAAAGCGCTTAGAGATAGAGATAAGGGAGATGGAAAAATATATGGAAAGAAAAAGAAAGGAAAGCCAGGGGTATGCCCAGGAAGGAATGAGGTGGGAAAGCATACAGGTAGAACCACAACAAGAGATGGCAAGTGAGAGACAGGAGCTGAAGGGTGGAATGATGCCGTTACTTATGAAAAAGGCAGCACAAACCCAGTATATTCTTTGGGTGACCAGAGACCTAGAGGGGCTGAAAAACACTTTGCCCAACATATATAACGGGGCAGGAAAATGGATTAGGGCCTTTGAGGAGGATGATTATTGGCTATGGGAGATTTGAAGGCACTACTGGTGAAGGTAATAGGAACCACGAAATTAGCAGAACTATTTGAAATGGCTGGGATAAAAAAACGCAGCAAATAACCCGATGATTGATGGCACGCCATTTGATCGAGTCAGGCAGAGGGTATGGCAGGCCCTCCGAGACTTACCCACTCAAAGTGGACCTAAAGACATTGAAAGGAGACTCGCTGGGGGACACGGAGAACCCAGCGGCTTATCTGGAGGATCAACTGAAAAGTGGAGACTTGAAACCAAACAAAACATAGACGGTAACGAGTTAATGACCGCTTTGTTTCGGACCGCTATAGTGGACGCAATGTCTCCTCGAGTTAAGTCCAGACTGGAGGAGGTGGTGGAATTGTCAACCATATCCCACTCCCAGTTCAGGGACCACCTGGTTCATGCAGTCGACAAATGTCGTACGGAGAGACAAAAAATGGTGAACCAACAAGAAGAGGTGCAGAGAAAGTTGATGCAAATGCAACTAGAAGAACTAAAAAAGAAAGAGCGTGAAAAAGGAAAGAAAATGCTGGCAGTAACAGCAGACCTGGCTGAAACAGCAGAAGTGAACAATACACTGATGCAGAGTGAGTCCTATGACAGAGCCAGGCAGAGGCCAGAGAATCCCATGCCAATAATAAATGTCTTTGGGGAGCTTCTCCTCAAATGTCCTATCAGGGGCAAATCAGATCAAGGAATCAGCCCCGACAGGATTGGGGCCCTCAAGGGGGAGCACAAGGAAGGGGAAGAGGAAGGCCAGTAGGCAGACAGGTAGTTGATAGAATATGTTGGGGATGCACCGGAGGCAGAGTACTTTTCAGTGATTGATCTCTGCTCAGCATTCTTTAGCGTGCCGTTAGTTTTTGTTTGCATTTACTTACAGTGGCATTCAATATACTTATACTAGGATGCCGCAGGGATTTAAACACTCGCCTCATGTTTTCGATCAGGTACTGAAGGCAGATTTGGAAGGTGTATCCCTACATAGTACGTTAATACAGTATGTGGATGATTTGTTGGTCTGCTCTGAAAGTGAGGAGCAATGTGAGCAAGACACCCTGACTCTTTTAGAAAGGCTGGCGCACGGAGGCCATAACGTGTCCAGGAAGCAACAGGTGGAATATTTAGGACGGTTGATCTCCAAGGGAGTAAAAGCTATAGCACCAGATCAAATTGAGGCAATAATTAAAGCTCCCAAGCCTCAGACAGTAAAGCAAATGATGACATTTTTGGGAATGTCTGGATATAGCTCAGACTGGATTGGAGAATATGCTGAAAGTGTGATGCCATTGAGAAAAGTACTGAAGGAAGCGGGACACACAAATTTGAGAAATGTTTTACAATGGAATGAGGAGGCGGAGACAGCTTTTAACACCATTAAGCGAGAGTTACAGTCAGCCCCAGCCCTGGCCCTGCAAAATTATGAGATAATCTTTCACTTGTACGTTTCCAACAGGCAGGAGGGCTACGCTGCAGCAGTACTGATGCAGGAAACAGGCATAGGTAAGGCTAAGCAGCCTGTGACATACTACAGTACAAAATTAGATGAGGTGGCGCAGGGTTACCCACCCTGCTATCCGGGACTGGCTGCGTTGCACTATGCGTACAACAAAGCCTCATCTATAACCATGGGCTATCCTGTAACTATATATACACACCATAAAGTAGTAGAGCTGTTGGAGAAGGGGAAGTTTGTATTAACACCGGCCAGAATAATAGCATTTCAAATGCTGTTGACATTCCCAGACATTACAATACAAAGATGCACCACAAGTAACATAGCTGATTATGTTCCGCTTGACTATGAGGGGGAACCCCATGATTGTGTTGGGGAAATGATGTTTTTTTCTAAATTAAGGACGGACTTACAATCAGAACCACTGAATGATGAGGACAAGAAAGTTTTGTTTGTGGATGGTTCATGCTATCGGGATTATGATGGCAATCATGCAGGATTTACAGTAGTGCAGCAGGACCAATCAGGTTTTCAAACAATCAGATTACAAGCTTGCCCACAACCTTGCTCAGCCCAGTTAGCAGAGATTAAGGCTTTAACAACAGCGTGTGAAATGATGGAGGGTGAGAAAGCTGACATTTACACAGATTCAGCATATGCACATGGGGTCTGTCACCTGTTTGGGGCAGTATGGAAGCAGCGTGGCTTCAAGAAAAGCAATGGGGACCCCATACAGCATTTTCAGCAAATTTCAGGCCTAATAGGGGCACTGACTAAACCTAAGGCACGAGCTATCGTTAAATGCCAGGCACATAAAAAGGGAAACGACATGATCACAAAGGGCAATCATGTATGTAGGTTAATTGGCTGGGTAAAATGTAAAAATTGTCCCTAGTGGGTGTAGGATAGTGTTAATGTGCGGGGATCGCTGGGCGGCGCGGACTTGGTGGGCCGAAAAGGCCTGTTTCCGGCTGTATATATATGATATGATATGATATGATATGCCGCAGACGAAGCAGCCAGAAAAGCATCTGGATGCCAATCAGCCATTATTGCCCCTCAGGTAAATTTGAACCTGCAACCCACACAGGAGGATATAGTTGCGATGCAAGGTAGGGCTACTTTAGCTGAACAAACAATGTGGAGACAGAGGGGAGCCAAACAGAATGTAGAGGGCCTGTGGAATACGGACGAAGGTTTACTGGTAGCACCTACACCTCTGCTAACCATTCTCATCTCAGAAGCGCATGGGCTAGACCACTGTGCAAGGGGGGAGGTGTTAAGGAAGATAAAGAGAGATGGATTTTGGTCACCCTATCTACAGGCTTCAGTAGATTACATTTTGTCACAATGTGAGATATGTGCTCAAATCAATGTTAGAAAGGGAATAGCAACACCTATAGGACATATACCTGTACCAGAAGGACCATTTAGACACCTGGTTATTGAATATGTGGACATGTTGAAAAAAGTAAGAGGGAAAAGGTATATGCTGGTAGTAATTGATAGATTTAGCAGATGGGTGGAGGCAGTACCATCTAAGGATTTAGGTGCAGGAACTGTAGTCAAGTTTCTGACAAATGAGGTCATCCCACGATTTGGCATACCAACCGAAATCAGTTCCGACAATGGAACGGCTTTTATTTTTTAAAAAACAGTTAAATTGGTGCTGAGAGTGAAACAAAGATTTGGGTGTGTAAACCACCCTCAATCTCAGGGCATGGTAGAAAGAGTGAATGGAACATTGAAGGCTAAATTGAATAAGATTTGCACAAATACAAAGTTAAATTGGATTGATGCCCTGCCATTGGCATTAATGAGCTGTCGCATGCAAACTAATCGAATAACTCATTTAACACCACATGAGATGCTCACTGGCAGACCCATGCCGATGCCCGAATGGAGAGGTCCTTACAAGGGACCAAGTTTGGAGCAATTAGAGGTAGAACTGAAACAATACATGCAACAGTTAACTATTATACACAAGTCTATTTACACACAGGAAAAGCAAAAGGAGCCAGAGGCGGACCAGGGAGAAGGACCTATTAAACCCGGAGATCAGGTATATGTGCGAGCCTTTCGACGAAGGTGGAATGAGCCGAGAAGGGAAGGACCGTTCACAGTAACCAAGGCCTCACCGACTGCTGTTCAGGTAGAGGGCCGGTCTACATGGTACCATCTCAATCATTGTACAAGGACTGTCCCACAGGCACAACCTGTGAATGACCTCGAGGTAAACGGGAAACAGAACGAAAATACAGGAGAAGAGGTAAGCGAGTGTGAGAACGAAAACGCAGGGGAATGATCAGGCATTGACCAGATCATAAAGGAAGTCTTTGGGGACATTAGTGACTCTGAGGTTGTTGAAGATGAGGTTGTGGGCGTCTGTCCTCCTTGCGACAATGTGGACAGGGGCGACGGGGTGGGGGGCAATAGTGCCTCTCCCGAATCAGACCGTGCCTCCCGAATCAGATCTGGGAGCCCTCGATTTCACAGCTTTGGACTGGGTGGAACCAGACTGGTCCTAATACTACCCTGCTAGAGTTAGGGGAACAGAGGCGGGTTCGAAGGAACGTTGAGGATAGGGATGGCGATGACTCACATAACTTAGTCGCATGGCGCACAGCGACCACTAATGATTGGTATAAGTGGGCACAGTACACGGCACACACTATGCAACAATCACAATGTATCGTATGCGCCAAAGCCAAGGAGAAATACTGGCTATACCAGACCCTCACAATTATACGCATTGTTCAAGATTAGACTCTTCAGAGGTTAAACAGAATGCAGGTTACGGGCACCAACTCTTTGGCTGGCTAGAAAACATTCTAGGTGGATGGGGGTCGTGGTTGGTTACAGTCGGAGTGACTATCGGAATCACCCTGCTTATAATTGCTATTGTGCTGTGTTGTGTTTTTCCATGTATTAAATCTCTTCTAGTGAAAGCTACTGCGAATCAGCTGCCGTTGCTCCAGCATACGGGCAAATTTGATCTCTCCGATAGAATTCTATACTGATGAGCAATTTACTCTGGAAGATTAATAAGGACGTAGTTGTAAGGGAAGCTGGGTCTTTTTTCCTACCCTAGACATATGGGGGTAGGTTTTTGGCCGAGTGACCCAGGATGTTAGCATGTTGGAAGTAGAACACTGCCAAACTGCACGTTCTTTATACAATCCTAAGTTGGGGGGCTAATGGTTGAGAGTGGATTTATGATTTGAGTTAACAACATGTGCGTTTTTTGGTTTTCTTTTTCTGTGAGACCGTGTAGGTCTCAAAGGGGGGAATATGGGAGAATATTATTTTATGCATGATATTATTTGCTATTATTTTATACATTAGACATTGTTACGGCATTATTTTATACATTGTTGTTTAAGGTTTGTAACTGCTTAGGCATTAGGCGCCTCTCTGTAACTAATTAAGGCGCTCTAGACATTCCGTACCCTTGACACGTCTCTGTAACATAACACTCCTTTGTATAACACTCCTTTGCTTTAGCTTGTACCCTTGCTTTAGCCTTGATGATAAGGGTAGTAGAATCCGAAGGGACGCATCTCTGTAACACTCCTTTGTATAACACTCCTTTGCTTTAGCTTGTACCTTTGCTTTAGCCTTGATGATAAGGGTAGTAGAATCTGAAGGGATGCGGACATTCATCAATGAGTAGGATTTAATGGTGGCAAGAGAAGAGATAAGGAAAAACATAGGCCTTGGGGTGATGGATGGATGTGAGGGATGGACTAGCAGGGAAATAAGGGAGGCGAAATATGAAGGGATGTGAGCATTGAGATAAGGATATATTACTAAATGGAATTTAATGGTGGCGGGACAAACAGGTACTACAAAGCAATGAAGGACTGAAGAAAGGGAGTGTGGGAGAAAGGGAGTGTGGGTATGAGGTAATGCAAAGGAGATAAGGTTTAGAATAACCCTATAAAAATAGGCTGCCCGGTGTACTAAGTGGGCAGTCAGATGGTTGACATCCTGATTGTTCCAGCCGTTGTTTGCAAATAAAGGCTTTTAACTTCTTGAAGAATTCTCCGTGTCATCTGCTTCATTTTGAACACCGGTAACCACGACAGTCTCAACCCCTGCTGCTCAGCCTTCATGCTCTCCCCTACTCCTCCCACTCCGTCTCCCAATACACCCCCCTCATTCTCCCCCCTCATTCTCCCCCTCCTTCTCCCCCTCATTCTCCCGTTATTCTATCCCCTCATCCTCTGCCCTCATTCTCCCCCCTCATTCTCCCTACCTCCTACTCCATCTCCCACTGCACCCCCTCATTCTCTCCACTCATTCTCCCTACCTCCTACTCCATCTCCCACTACACCCCCCTCATTCTCCCCCTCATTCTCCCCATCGTTCTCCCGTTATTCTCTCCCCTCATCCTCTGCCCTCATTCTCTCCCCTCATTCTCCCTACCTCCTACTCCATCTCCCACTACACCCCCCTCATTCTCTCCCCTCATTCTCTCCCCATATCATTATCTCACCATCTCATTCTCTCTCCATCTCATTCTCCCCATCTCATTCTCACCACCTCATTCTCCCCACCTCCCACTCCATCTCCCACTACTTCCTCCCTCATTCTCTCCCCTCATTCTCCCCATCTCATTCTCCCCTTCTCATTCTCCCCTTTTCATTCTCCATATCTCATTCTCTCCCCTCATCCTCACCATCCTCATTCTGCCCAACACTACCCCCCCCCCCTTTGCAGTCGCAAAGTGTGTAGTCATGCATTTTGGTACGAGGAATAAAGGCGTAGACTATTTTCTAAATAGGATGAAAATCCAGAAATGGGCGATGCAATGCGCTTTGGGAGTTCAAAAGTCGAATTAGTAGTAAAGAAAGCAAACACAATGCTAGCTGGTGTTTATTTCAAGAAGGTTTTTATTCAAAAACGGATGTTATGCTGAGGTCTCTCAGGAGATGGTGAGGCCAAATTTGAAATATTGTGAGCAATTTTGGGCATCATATCTGAGGAAGGATGTGCTGGGTCTGTGGAGGGTCCAGAGGAGGTTTGCAAATGATCCCAGGAATGAGTAGGTTAACCTATGATGAACGTTTTTCGGCACTGGGTCTGTACTCACTGGAGATTAGAATAATGAGGGGGGATCTCATTGAAATATACAGAATAATGAAAGGCTTGGATCGAGTGCACGTGGAGAGGATGCTTCCACTCGTGGGAAAGGCTAGGATTAGAGGTCATAGCGTCAGAATTAAAGGATGTTGCTTTAGGAAGGAGATGAGGAACTTCTTCAGCCAGAAGTTGGTGATTCTGGATTTATTTACCACAGAAAGCTGTGGAGGCCAAGTCAATGGATAATTTGAAGGCAGTGATAGATAGATTCTTGATTAGTATGGTTGTGAATTATGGGGAGAGACTGGAGAATGGGGTTCGGAGGGAGAGATAGATCAGTCATGGTTGAATGGCAGAGTAGGAATAAGGAGTTGGATCTTTGGTGGGGAGGAACACCCCTGTCTCCATCAGTGGTGTGGATGTGCAGTTTACCAGGAAGGACAAATACATTGGATTGTACATGGACAGAAAACTGGACTGGTGCAGGAAAGCTTTGGGCCTGTACAAGAAGCCACAGAGCCGGCTGTACTTTTTGCGATGGCTCCGCTCCTTCAACATCTGCAGTAAGATGCTGCAAATTTTTAACCAATCTGTTGTAGCCAGAGACATCTTCTTCGCTACCGTGTGCTGGGGCAGCAGGGCGAAGGCTACGGACGCCAATAGGATCAACAAGCTCATCAGGTAGACTGGCTCCGTCCTGGGGGCGGAGTTCGAATCATGGGAGGTGGTCTTGGAAGGGAGGATGTTCCTCAAACTGTGGAGCATCCTGGACAATGCAGCTCTCCCCTTCCATGACACTGGTTGACTTGAGTTGCACCGTCAGCCACAGATTGGTTCCACCGAGATGCAGCACAGAACGCCACAAGAGATCATTTTACCTGTGGCCATCAAACCGTACAACTCCTCCGCCTTCTGTCATGGGGTAGACAGAGACTGAGTGACTCCCCTCCCCTCCCCCCCCTCCGCAATCTTTCACATCCCACAATCCTATCCATTCGTCACTCAAATTTCATGTTTCATGTATTTGTGCTTTTTATGACTGTTCGCAGATCAATTTCCCTCCTGGGATAAATAAAGTTTAATCGTGTCCTATCGTATCGTTTCCCGCTGTATTTCTGAACTAAACTAAAGTATACTAAACCTCCTGGACCCACGCCGAAGCCAGCACATCGTTCCTCAGATATGGGGTCCAAAGCTGCACACAATACTCAAAATTCAGGTTCCCCATTCACTAACTCATCCCTCCGGATAAATAAATATATTCTTACATGAAAAGAATAAATATAAGGGAACATAAGACTATTAAAATAGAAAAGGCAGACCCTTTACATTGTGGACAACAGTGCCACCAGGTGGTGTCCCGCCGCAATGACAGGCCCTGTTATTTTGTGGACAACACCCCCACCCAGTGCTGTCCCGCCACCATTCCAGGTCCTGTTATTTGTGGTCACTTTGGCATTGGTTCTACTTCTGTATTTACAGAGATCAGGATATTTTATGAATAAAATTGGTTTCGAAATCGAAAGATAGCTTTTCTGTGCGATGCCAAGCCTTCATGAATTGTGGAACCAGAGGTCACTTTATAAGTTTATAAGTTCGGGGTGCGGATTCTTGATCAGTGTGGGTGTCACGGGTTATGGGGAGAAGGCAGGAGAATGGGGTTGAGAAAGTGAAAGATAGATCAGCCATGGTTCAATGGTGGAGTAGACACGATGGGTCGAAAGGCCTAATTTTGCCTTTATCTCTTATGAACGTGAACAGAGGTCACAGTTTAAGAACAAGGGGTAGACCATTTAGGACTGAGACGAAGACAAACGTTTCCACGCGGAGAGTTGTGAATCTGTGGAATTCTCTGCCACAAAAGGCAGTGGAGGCCAACTCACCGATTGTTTTTAAAAGAGAGTTAGATTTAGCTAATTGTGCTAACGGAATTAAGGGATATAGGGAAAAAGCAGGGACGGGGTACTGATTCTGGATATTCAGCCATGGTCATATTGAATGACGGCGCAGGCTCGGAGGGCCGAATGGCCTACTCCTGTACCTATTTTCCATGCTTCTCAGAATTATCGTGTTGTGTGTGGCGGCGCCTAACGGCTGCGGCTCGCTGGTAGTCTGTCCTTTTCCCTTTTTTGTTTGTGTGTTGGTGTTGGGGTGGTTTGTTTTTGGTTGTGTATGTGTGGGGGGGAATCTTTCTTTTTTTAGGTCTCTTCCCCGGGGCGAGGCTCGGCCGCGGTGCCTTCCATCGCCCGGCGCGGCTCGGCCGCGGGACTTACCATCACCCGGAGCGGCTCGGCCGCGGGATTTTTCATTGCCCGGTACGGCCGCGGGACTTTCCAGCGCGGCGCGACTCGGCCGCGGGACTTTCCATCGCCGGTGCGGCTCCGCCGCGGGACTTACCATCGCCCGGTGCGGCTCGGCCATGGGGCCTTCCATCGCCCGGTACGGCTCGGCCACGGGGCCTTCCATCGCCCGGTACGGCTCGGCCACGGGGCCTTCTCTCGCCCGGTACGGCCGCGGGACTTTCCAGCGCCCGGTGCTGCTCGGCCGCGGGACCTTCCATCTCCTTGCGGGGGCTGTGCGGGTCGGTCGCCTCCGTAGGGGTCGAGCTGTCTGTCCGTGGGAGGGCTATGGGGGAAGAGAGAGGAAGTTTTTTGTTGCCTCCATCACAGTGAGGGGGTGTTTAGAGTCACTGTGATGAATGTTTGTGTTGGGGTTGTGTGTCTTGTGTTTTTTGTTTTTTTCGCTCTGTGACTGCTGACAAATTAATTTCGTTCGGTAAAACGAATGACAATAAAGCTATTCTGACTTCTGACTTGTGGATACAATCCAGTGGACCTGTCATTGCGGCAATTCACCACTAGGTTGTAGTGTTGAACACGAAATGACAAGACCTGTAATTGTGGCGGGACACCACTGGATGGGAGTGTTGACCAAGGAATAACAGGCCCTGCAATTACGGCGGGATGCCACTGGCTGGGAGTGTTGACCACGAAATAATAGGACTTGTCATTGTGCCATGAGTAGAGAGTCATCACTTAATGGCAAGACCCCGAACAGCATCGACGTATAGAGGGATCTTGGTGTCCGAGTCAATATCTCCCTAGAAGCAGCAACACAAGATGCACTTACCCTATTGCATATGTTTTGAATAAAGTTTTGCTTAATATGTTGAATATGGAAGTACATTTTAGTGTTATTGAGAGGTTCAAGACCATTGACTGCGTGTCATACAGCGATTTAAGTCCGCTGATTGCGGGTTATAGAGAGGTTTAAGATCATTGACCGGGTTATACAACGGTTTTAGCTCATTGACCATGGGATTCATCGGATCAGCGGATGGACAAAATACCAGCTTTTCAATTGCGAGGTGTTACACTTTGGGTGGTCCAATGTTAGAGGAAAGTATTTCACGCAGGCACTTTGATCCAAGACTGCATTGACGTACAGAGCGATATTGTCCTCCATGTCCATAGCTAGATAGAGTGTCATAGGTACATATGGCACGTTTGCCTTCATTGGTCTGGGCAATGAGCATAAAAACTGGAAGTCAAGTTGCCTCTTTTTTTAGTTTAACTCATTTGACGCATTGTGTGCAGTTCTGGTTTCCCCGTTACAGGAAGAATGTGGAGGGTTTGAAGAGGATACAGAAGAGGCCTACCGGAATCCTGCCCAGATTAGAGAGCTTGGGCAAAAAAACATTGCTTCTTTGGAACTTCGAATGGCGAGGGGAGTCATGATGGAAGCATATAAAATTATGATAGGCATAGATAGGGAACATCGTATCACCCTGGATCACTTCCTGAAATCACAACACCGTCCATCTCTCAATAGCCCGGACAACCCCATCGAGCCGGTCCCAACCAAACCTACGAAGAGGTGGAATTTCCACAAGGCCAGGTGGGACCAGTTCACAGGTCTGGTGGACCTGGAATGACTGCCTTCCCACCCCCACCTCCACTTGGGCGGCACGGTAGCGCAGCGGTAGAGTTGCTGCTTTACAGCGAATGCAGCGCCGGAGACTCAGGTTCGATCCTGACTACGGGTGCTGCACTGTAAGGAGTTTGTACGTTCTCCCCGTGACCTGCGTGGGTTTTCTCCGAGGTCTTCGGTTTCCTCCCACACTCCAAAGACTTACAGGTATGTAGGTTAATTGGCTGGGTAAATGTAAAAAATGTCCCTAGTGGGTGTAGGATAGTGTTAATGTACGGGGATCACTGGGCGGCACGGACTTGGTGGGCAGAAAAGGCCTGTTTCCGGCTGTATAGATATGATATGATATGATATGATAATCTGGACAATGCCTACTCAGCCCTCTGCAAACTCCTCATCAGGGCAGCAAAGAGTTTCATTCCACGTGGCTATCATCGCCGGTACATCCCCACATGGGACGAAGCGTGTGACGCATGATATGACGCATTCCTCTACGCTGAACCTGGCGAAGAGGCTGCCTCCAAGGCTGTGGAACTGACAACCTGCCTCGCCAAGAAGCGCAGAGAGCGGTGGCAAGAGACAGTCCATGGAATCGACTTCACACACTCCAGTACGGTGGCGTGGAAGATCCTCAATCACCTCACCAGTCCAAGTACCCGCCCAACGCATTGCCCTGTCACGGCCAACTCCATCGCCCACGAGCTCCTGACCAATGTCCACTCCAAAGACGCGGACACGAACCATGCTCGATCTGTCAAACAGGAAACCACTAACCTTTGAAAAGCTCCAGGCGCTGATGGGCACCTGTCAGCACCATGTTCCTCTGCAGAACTTTCTTCTGTCATGACCCAACTGAAATGTGGAAAAGCCCAGGGTCCTGATAACATCCCCCCAGAATTGCTGAAACACCGCGGTCCCAAATGCCTGGTCTTGCTCCGTGAGTTTTACTCCTCTTGCCTCATTGGTCAGTCCATTCCGCACATCTGGCGGAAAGCCACCGTCATTGCGCGACCAAAACCAAACAAGCCTGCGGACGACCCAAGGAACTATCGGCCCATCTCACTCCTCTGTGTCCCGCACAAGCTCCCCGAACGACTTCTCCTGGCCTGGCCAGACTCGATCCAATCGTCGACCCTCAACTACCCACTGAACAAGCCGGATTTCGTCATGGACGTAGCACCACCCATTAAATAGTCAAGCTGACCAATGACATCAAAGACAGTTTCGAATAGGGTCACAAGGCGGGCATCACACTGGTGGACCTCACCGCCGCCTATGATGCAGGGTGGCACCAAGGCCTGATCTTGAAGCTCCTCCGCACCTTCCCTGACCGTCATTTAGTGCGGTTTCTTGCCAACATCCTTGCCAACCGCAGTTTTGTACTCAACACCAGCGTCGGACAATCTAGCCGACTGCGACGCCTAAGAAACGGAGTCACCCGAGGCTCGGTACTGGACCCCATACTTTTCAATCTCTATATCACCGATCTGCCACACACGACCTCGCGCCAGTATGGATACGCAGATGACTTGGCCCTACAGCATTCTCGACAGGAGTTGGTCAAATGCGGAGGATGTGCTCTCGGCGGATATGGAACTTGTCGCAGGCTACCTTAAGACCTGGAGACTAAAACTGAGTGTGGAAAAACCACCACAACGGCCTTTCACCTGAACAACAAGGAAGCTCAACGTCAGCTAACCGTTACCCTCAATGGGTCACCCCTACCCTACAACCCATTGCCTACATACCTCGGGGTGAAACTAGGTCGGCAGCTGACCTACAAGCAACACCTTGAAGCTCTCCGTGCTAAACTTTCGGCCGCAACAGCCTCCTGCATTGCTTGGCCGGATCGTCATGGGGCGCCAGGACATCTACTCTTCGAACAAGTGCTCTTGCACTCGTATTCAGCGCCGCTGAGTACGCTGCCCCAGCATGGTGCTGCAGCGCTCATACTAGCAAGCTAGACGCCACCCTCAAAGACACCATGCGGATCATCACTGGCTGCCTACGCCCTATTCAGACGGATCTCCTGCCGGTGCTCGCAGGTATCGCAGCCGCCAAGCTTCGCAGAGAGTTCTTCACTCATAGGCGGGTGTGCGAGTCCTCTTCGGACGCCAAACACCCTTTGCACCACCTCGCCCAGGATTCACAGCAACATAACTTGGATTCACAACGCCTGTCATCTCGTCGCCCTTTCTCCTGTCATGCAACGACCCTCTGTGGCTCCGGTTTCAACATACTCGGAGCATGGAGAACCAGTTGGGAACAGACATCGCGACCTCCTTAATTCACAGAGGCACCGAACACCGCAGCCCCACCCGGTTCGGACATGCCCCGCAAAGTGTGGGTCGCCCTGAACCGGCTCCGCACAGAGGTCGGCCGGTTCAACGCCAACATGCATTGTTGAGGGTTGCGTTCATCAGCACCCTCCGTATGTGGAGCAGACCAGCAAACAGCGCAGCACGTCATTTTCGACTGCGCTTTCTTCCGTCCCCCTGGTGCAAGAGTAGACGTCACAGCCATCGACAACAGCACATTGCACTGGCTACAGCGCCTGGAGGGCGTTACATAACTTCTGCTGCCTCAAACGCAACAAGAAGAAGACACTTCCCAAGCACCTTCCCCATAGTAATAGCCACTCCACTAACTCCCACCCCCTGACTCTCTTGAATTCCAGCCCAGTGTCTTCCACTGTGAAGACTGGTGCAACAACGTTACTCAACTCCTATGACATTTCTTTCCCCCATTGTCACTCCTCCTGCATTATTTTCCAGCCGCCCAGCGCCCTTTCTTGCCTCTTGCTTACTCTTGATATAACTGTAGAAACGCTTACTATTCTCTTTTATATTAACAACAAGTTTACCTTCGTATTTCGTCTTTTCTCTCCGTATTTTCTTTATTGTAAACTTTTGTTCTTTAAAAGCTTCCCAATCCTCGGGCTTCCCACTAATCTTTGCTATGTTACACGCCTTCTCTTTTAGTTTTATACTGTCCTTGACTCCTCTTGTCAGCCCCTTGTCGGCTCTTTCTCCGCCTATAATCTTCCTTTCAATTTGGAAGAAAGGGTTCCTGCATCCATCGGATTATTCTCAAAAAATCGTGCCATTGCTGTTCCACCGTCATTTCCGCTAGCGTCACTTTCCAATCAACATTGGGCAGCTCCTCCTTCATGCCCCTGTAGTCCCTTTTGCCCAGATGCATTGCCGACATATCCGATTTCACCTTCTCCCTCTCAAATTGCAGATTACAACTTATCAAGTTGTGGTCGTTACCTCCCAATTGTCCGTTTACCTTGAGTTTCTTCATCAAATCCGAACAAATCAAATTTCTTCTCGCACTCGGCGGGGGTTCTTTCACAGAGACCAACAGGAGCACACATAGAGCTGGAAACACCTGCAGACATAGATAGGAAAACACAGAGGTCGGAACATTCTCGAAAAGAGGCAGGACCGTCCACTACGTAGTTTTGCCCTCTCCTGATTTCCCATTTGCAGACGAACTCCCCAATTTCCACATTTATTGTTTCTCTCCGCTAAGATCCACCCACTGTACTTCTTTACAATGCTCCCGCAAATCCCCATTTGTTGGTTTCTGCCCCCAATTGAACATTTACTGCTGCTCTCCCATAATTACCAGATATAAGAACCTTCCCCGAAAGGACTATTTAATCTAAGCCCTCAAATTGTCCAAGCCCCTAATTCTAGTACTTGAGTAGATAATCCCGGTATCGTTGGTTAAACGCACAGAAAATTAAAAACAAAATAAGCGAGATGATATCGAAGGAAGACGTGTGTTCCACTCTGGAAGTATAATGCAGTGAGATGGAACTGCCGCCCAGGTTAAGAAAACAAACAAACCAAACAGAGGGACAACTGAGTGAAACTTGCCTCGTTGTCCGGAGCAGGTTCCAAATCAGTAGATACTGGGATCTGAAGGTAACGCCTTAGACCGCTTGCCGTTCTGACCAAAGCCTACAATGATTGTGTTCGTTTCGCTCCAGAAACGAAAGAGAACGTGTAACGTGTGATCAAGTGTCCGTGGCTGAGGATGCAAGAAATAATATCGATCTCAAGTTCGTGTTACATGTTAAATCTTACAAATAGACAGTGGTGAATGGATCTTTAAAGGTCACAAGGTCATGAGGAATAGGAGTAGATTTAGGCCATTCGGCCCATCAGGTCTACTCCGCCATTCGATCATGGCTGATCTATCTCTCCCTCCCAAACCAATTCGCCTGCCTTCTTCCCATAAACTCGGAAACCTGTACAAATCAATAATCTATCTGTTTCTGCCTTAAAAATATCCGCTGACGTGGCCTTTGCAGCCTTCTGTGACAATTAATACCACAGATTCAACACCGTGTGACTACATAAATGTCTCCACAACTCGTTCCTAATAGAACGTCCTTTAATTCAGAGACACTCACTAATTGAAACATCCTCTCCACATCCACTCAATCCAAGCCTTTCACAATTCTGTATGTTTCAATGAGGTTTCCCCAGCTCATTCGTCTTAACTCCAGGCCCAGAGCCGACCAACGCTCATCATTTTTAACCTACTCATTCTTGGGATATAACCTACTCATTCCTCAGATATAATGCCCACAATTCCTCACGATATTCCAAATGCGGCCTTACCAGTCCCTAATAGAGCCTCAAAATTACATCCCTATTTTGGTATACAAGCCCTCTTGAAATAAATGCTAGTATTGAGTCTGCGTTCTTTACTACCGATACACCTTGCAGTTTAACTTTTTGAGAATCCTGCACCAGCACTTCCAAGTACCTTTCCACCACTGATGTCTGGATTCTCACCGCATTTATACAGAACTTTATTTGCCATTCGGTACCGAGGTACCGAACGAAATTACATTGCAGTCACACACAACAACAACAAACAAGAACACAAGACACATGACCCCAACACAAACATCCATCACAGTGACTCCAAACACCCCCTCACTGTGATGGAGGTAACAAAACTTCCACTCTCTTCCCCACGCCCACAGACAGACAGCTCGTCCCCGACCGACCCGCACAGTCCCCGCAAGGGGATGGAAGTCCCCGCGGCCGAGCCGCACCAGGCGCTGAAAAGTCCCGCGGCTGAGCCGGGCGATGGAAGGCCCCGCGGCCGAGACGTACCGGGTGCTGAAACGTCCCGCGGCCGAGCCGTACCGGGCGATGTTAGGTCCTGCGGCCGAGCCGCACCAGCGGTGTAAAGTCCCGCGGCCGCGCCGGGCGATGGAAGGCCCCGCAGCCGAGCCGTGCCTGGCGCTAAACCGTCCCGCGGCCGAGCCGCGCCTGGCGCTGAACTGTCCCGCGGCCGCGCCGGGCGATGTTAGGTCCCGCGGCCGAGCCGCGCCAGCGGTGTAAAGTCCAGCGGCCGTGCCACACTGGGCGATGTTAAGTCCCGCGGCCGAGCCGCGCCCCGCGCCGTGAGGAAGAGACCTAAAAAGGAAAGGTTTCCCCCACCACGCCCCCACACCCCTCCACACATACACAGCCAAAAAACAAAAACAAAAACCATCCCAACACCGACACACAACAAAAAAAAGGAAAAAAGACGAACAGACTGCCAGCGAGCCGCAGCCGTTAGGCGCCGCCACACTTCCCCAAGCTGTCTCCTTCACATTCCCCTTTCGCCACCAAGCCTCCTACCACCCGGTTGCTTAATCCCACAAGCTTGCTACCTCCCATCCCCTACCCCCCCCCCCCACAAGGTGGCTACGTCCCATCCCTTACTCCCCCAAGATGCAACCTTCCATCTCATACTCCCCGAAGCTGGTTACCTCCTATTCCCCTGACTCCCCAAACTGTATTGCTCCCACTCCCTTTACTCCCCAGTCCCCTTATTCCGCCAAGGTGGCTACCTCTCATCGCTTAATCCAACAAGCTGGCTACGTCCAAACCCTTACACCCCAAGCTTCCCACGTCCCACACCTTATTCTCCCAAGCTGCCTTCCAATCTGGCTACCTCCCATCCCTTACTTCCCTGCGGCTTTCCTCCCATCCGCATTACCCCCTAAGAATACCCCACCCCCCTTACTCGCCCAAGTTGGCTACCTCCCATCTCTTGTTCCCCCAAGCTGCCTTCCTTCCACCCCCCCCCCCCAAGCTGGCTATAACCAATTCATTGCTCCCACAAGCTGCCCCCTCCCATTCGACTTACTCCCCCAAGCAGTCTTCCTCCAATTCCCCCCTCCCCCAAGCTGGATATAACCAATTCATTACTCCCACAAGCTGCGTCCCTCTCATTCGCCTTACTCCCCCAAGCAGTCTTCCTCCCATTCCCATTACTCCCCGAGCTGGAGACCTCCCATCCCTTACTCCCACAAGCTGGGTACATTCCAACCCTTACTGCCCCAAGCAGGCTACCTCCCACCCCTAACTACCCCAGGCTGGTTACCACAAATCTCTTATTTCCCCAACCCATCTCTTACTCCCCACAAGCTGGATAAGTCCCACCCCTTACTCCGTGATACCGAACTCTCATCACACAGTCACCGATGCTAGATTCCTCCCATCCCCATTACTCCCCAAAGTTGGCTACCTCCCATTCGCCTTACTCCCCCCCCCCCCCCCCATACTGGCAAACTCCATCACCATTATTCCCCAAAGCTGGCTTCATCCCACCCCCTGACACACCCAAGCTGGCAAACTCCCATCCCTCACAACCCGAAGCTGACTACCTCCCATCCCTTGCTCCCCCAGGTTGGCTACCTCCCATCCCACTTACTCCACCAATCTGGCTCCCTCCCTTTCCAATTACTGCTCCAAGTTGGCCACCTCTCGTCCCACTTACTCCACCAATCTGGCTTCCTCCCATCCCTTACTCCCCCAAGTTGGCTACCTCCCATCCCACTTACTCCACCAATCTGGCTTCGTCCCATTCCCCTGACTCCACCAAGATGCCTCCCTCCCATTCCACTTACTGCCCCAAGTTGGCTACTTCCCATCCCTTACTCACCCAAGCTCTATAACTCCCATCCCTTACTCCCCCAAGCTGAATTCCACACACCCCGCCTTACTCCCGCATGCTAGCTTCCTCCCATTCCGTTTTCTCCCCCAAGCCGGCAACCCCCAATTCCCCTTACTCCCCCAAGCTGGCAACCTCCCATTCTTTACCTCCCCCACCCATGCTGGCTACCTCCCATCGTTTTCTCCTCAAAAGTGGCTTCCGCTCATGCCTTACTCCCACAAGCTGGCTTCCTTGCATCCCCCTTACTCCCCGAATCTGGCTTCCCTCCATCCACCTTACTCGCCCAAGTTGGCTATCTCCCTTCCCTTACTCCCTCAATCTGGCTTCCTCCCATTCCCATTACTCTCTCCCAAGGTGGTTACATCCCATCCGTAACACCCCAAGCTGACTACCACCCAACCGGCTTACTCCTCCAAGTTGGCTTCCTCCCGTTCTCCTTACAGACCCCAAGCAGACTTCCTCTAATTTCCCTTCCTCCCTCAAGCTGGCTACCTACCACTTCACTTACTCTAACAAGCTTGCTACCTCCCATTCCTTATTCCCCAAGCTGGATACATCCCAAACATTACTGTTGCCCCAAGTTGGCTACCTCTCACCCCTTACTCCCCCAAGCTGGCTTCCGTTCACTCCCCTTGCACCCCAACCTAGTTACCTCCCATCTCTTGCTCCCCCAAACTGGCTATCTACCGTCCCGCTTCCTCCCCCAGGCTGGCTTCCTCACTTTCTCCTTACTCCCCCCCAAGCTGGCTATCTCCCATCCCTCTTACTTCCCCAAGTTGTCTTCCTGCCATTCCCCTTCCTCCCCCAAACCGGGTACCACCCAGTTCTCTTCACCCGCCAAGCCGGCTACCTCCCATCCCCATTAATCCCTAAAGCTGGCTTCATCCCATCCCCTTACTCCCTCCCCAAGCTGCATTCCTCCCACCATCCTTCCTCCCCCAAGCATTGTTCCTCCCATTCACCTTACTCCCCCAAGCTGGCTACCACCCAGACCCCTTAATCCCCCACGCTGGCTACCTCCCGTCCCTTGCTCCCACAAGCTGGATACGATCGATGACTATGCTGGCCACGTTATATCCGTTGCTCCCCCCGTGCTGCCTACATATCATCCCTTAAGGGTCGTCCCACTTTGGTGATTTTTTAGGCGACTACCGGCGACTGTCAAAGTCGTAGCAAATCGCCGAAAGAAATAACGTACGACAATGAACACGACAGTTCCCGCGACATGCTAAGACATCCCACCACATAGGCGACGGCAATCTGACGGAAACCGGCGACTAAGCCTTCGCTACCTAGGACGTCTACTACGACGGGGACCACGGCAAGCAAGACAACCAACGAAAACCTGCACTTATGTGGAGGTGTCACAAGCACAACTCACACGTGAACAAACCGACAGCAAGGTCCGTCCAATGAAATTTTGCATTGCATTTGTTTGAAGTGCCCCTTTAAAATAAAAACATTTTGCATGCAGTTACCAATCTTTCATAGCGATATTTTGTTTTTGAATAAAGTTGATTTTGTTGATTTCTTAAAAAATAGCTGTCGGAATTTATTGAATATCTAAGTACTCTTTCATGACATGTCATTCACAGATTCTCGTCGCATTCATTTTGACCATTAATATCAAACGCTGACACACGCGCTGCACTATGAGAACTCTTCATTTATTCATATAGATCAATGAGGCAAGCACACCTACAGGCATTTCACTAGGTTTATTAAAAAGCCAAAGCTCACACATAGACACACTACGAAAAAGATATACTGAGTTTTACTGCTATGCTGTTTGTAGGGGAAATGCACACGTGACCATGGGGACAGCAAGGTCCGGCCAGCCCTTTTCACATGTCAATGGCGCCTCCGAGCAGGTGCTCTGAACCCGTCCACTCAAAAGCAGCTGCAACAGCCAGGTGTGCATTGTGTGTGTCAGCGCACACGTGTGTCAGCATTTGGTTTTAATGGTCCAAATGAATGCTAATAGAATCTGTGAATGACATGTCATGAAAAGGTACAGGCGACAACCTTGCATACCTGGGGACAGCATGAGACAATCCCGCAATAAGCAACGGTACCGGGCGACAAGCCAGCTGTCGCCGATAAATTTCAAACCGGATGAAATCTTCGCGACGTGCCGAGATCCACTACGATTTTTGGAAGACTCCCCACGGTCATGCCAGCGACACCCCGGCGAACTGTGGGCGACAGCCTAGTCACCATCAGTCGCCTTAAAATCGCCGAGTTGGGGCCCTTGAGTCGCCCGTTTTTGTCAGCTTGCCGTCGCCTATGTGGTAGGTTGTCTTAGCTTGTCGCGGGTATTGTCGTGAACATTGTCGTCCGGTTATTTTTTTCGGCGAAATGCTACGACTTTGACAGTCGCCGGCAGTCACCTAAAAAATCGCCAAAGTGGGGGAGAAAGTGGAATGGGAGGAAGTCTGCTTGGGGGAGTAACGGAGATGGGAGGAAGCCAGTCTCGCGGAGTAAGGGGGATGGGAGTTAATCAGCTTGGGGGAGTAAGGGATGGGACGTGGGTAGCTTGTGGGAGTAAGGGATGGGAGGGAGCCAGCTTGTGGGAGTAAGGGGGCTGGGGTAGCCAGCTTCGGGGAGTAAGGGGAATGGGAGAAAATCTGCTTGGGGTAGTAAAGGGAATAGGAGGGAGCCAGCTTGAGGGAATAATGGGAATGGGAAGAAGTGAGTTTAGGGGAGTAAGGGATGGGAGGTAGACGGCTTGAGTGGAGAAAGGGAAATGGGAGATCGCAAGCTTGGGTGAGTAATAGGGATGGGAGGTAGCCAGCTTGGGAGAGTAAAGGGAATGGGAGGAAGTCATCTGGGGGGAGAAAGACATCTTGGGGGAGTAAGCGATGGGAGGTAAACAGCTTGGGATTGCAGGGGACATGAGGTAGCCAGCTTTGGGTAATTAGGTATCGGAGGTAGCCAAGTTGGGGGAGAAAGGGATGGGAGGTAACAAGCTTGTGGGCATCAGGCGACAGGGAAGTAGCCAACTTGGGGGAGAAAGAGATGAGAGGGAGCCAACCTAGGGGAGTAAGGAGGATTGGAGGAAGGCAGCCTGGGGGGTGAGGGGGCTGATTTGTAGCCAGACTGGGGGGGGGGTAAGGGGAATAGGAGGATGGTAGCTTGGGGGAGTAATGGGTGGGAGGTAGCCAGCTTGGGGGCGTAAGGAATTGGAGGTAGCCAGGTTCGACGAGAACGGGATGGGAGCTGCCTTAACTCCCCCAAGCTGGCTACCGCCCCAGCCCCCTTACTCCCACAAACTGGCTCCCTCCCATCCCTTACACGCCCAGGCTGGCTCCCTCCCACCCCTTACTCCCACAAGCTGCCCACGTCCCATCCCTTACTCCCTCAAGCTGATTAACTCCCATCCCCCTTACTCCCCGAAACTGGCTTCCTCCCATCTCCATTACTCCCCCAAGCAGACTGACTTCCATTCCACTTTCTCCCCAATCTGCCTGCCTCCCAGTCCCATTATGCCCACAAGCTTGTTATCTCCCATCCCTTACTCCCCCAACCTGGCTACCAATGTTTATTTACCCCACGCTGGCTACCTCATATCCCCTACAACCCCAGGCTGGCTACTTCCCATCCCTTACTATCCTAAGCTGGCATACCTCACATCGCAGTTACTTCCACAAGTTGGCTATCTCGATTCCCTCTTCCTCCCCCAGGCTGGCATCCTCCTATTCTCATTATTCCCCCAAGATCGCTCCCTCCCATTCCCTTTACTAACCCAAGCTGCATTCCTCCCATTTTCCTCCCCCCCCCCCCAGCAGGTAACCTTCCAATCTACTTAATCCAATAAGCTGGCTTCCTCCCATCCCTTAACCCCACAAGCTGGCTACGTCCAATCCCTTAGTCCCCCAAGATGCCGACCTCACATTCCATACACCCCGAGGCTGGCTACCTCCTATCTCTTACTCCCCCAAGCTGGCTACCTCCAACCCCCTTTACACCCCAAGCTAGTTTCCTCCCATTCCCTTTCACCCCAAGCTGTCTTCCTCCCATCCCCGTTAATCGCCCAAGCCAACTACCTCCTAGTCCCCTTAATCCCCCAAGCTAGCGACCTCCCAACCCTTACTCCCGCAAGCTGGCAACGACCCATAATGTACTCCTTGAAGCTTGCCACATCCTATTCCTTACACCCCCAAGCTGGCTACCACCCATCCTTTTTCCCCGAAGGTTGCTTCATATAATCCCTTACTCCCCCAAACTGGCTTTTTTCTCACCACCCCCTCTACCCCCCTTGATCCCAGAATCTGGCTTCCTCCATCCATATTCCTCGCCGAAGTTTGCTAACCCCCTTCCATTATTCCTCAAGCTGTATTCACCTTACCCCCCCCCCCAAGCTGGATACATCCCATCCGTAACACCCCCAAGCAAACTACAACCCATACTGCTCACTCCCCCAAGTTGACTTCCTACCATTACCCTACTATCCCAAGCTGCCCCCCTCCAACTCCCCTAACACCCCCAGCAGTCTTCTTCCAATTTCCCTTACTCCCCAAAATGGCGACCTACCAGTCCACTTACCCTAACAAGCTGGCTACCTCTCATCCCTTACTCCCCCAAGCTGGCTTCATCCCAAAACTTACTCTGCCAAGCTGGCTACATCCCAAACCTTACTGCCCCAAGTTGGCTACCTCCAACCCCTCACTCCTTCCCCCAAGTTGGCTTCCGCTCATTCCCCTTACACCCGCAAGCTGGTTACCTCCCATCCCGCTTCCTCTCCCAGGCTGGCTTCGTCCCCGAGGCTGGCTTCCTGCCATTCTCCTTATTCCCCCAGCTAGCTATCTCCCATCCCTCTTACTTCCTTCTCTAAGTTCTCTTCCAGCCATTCTCCTTCCCCCCCAAAAGCCGGCTACCTCCCAGTTCATCCCCTAAACTGGCCAGCTCCCATCCCCATTAATCCATAAAGATGGCTTCATCCCATCCCCTTACTCCCCTAAGCAAAATCCCTCCCACCAGCCTTACTCCCCCAATGTAGCGTTCCCCCGTTCCCCTGACACTCCCAAGCTGTCTTCCTCTCTTTCCCTTTATTCCCCCAAGCCGGATACTTCCCAGACCGCTTAATCCCCCAAGCTGGCTACCTCCTATCCCTTCTTCCAACAAGCTGGCTACGCCCCATGACTTACTCCCCCATGCTGGCCACGCCCCATCCCTTAATCCACCAAGCTGCCTATCTACAATCCCTCACTCCCCCAAGCTGGCTTCATCACATTCTTTTGTCCCCTAAGATGGTTTCCTCTCATCCCTCACTCCCCCAAGCTGGCGTCCTGTCATCCCCATTACTCCCCGAATCTGGCTTTCACCCATCCACCTTGCTCGCCCAAGTTTTCTACCTCCCTTCCGTTATTCCCCAAGCTGTCATCCTCCCATTCCTCTTACCCCCCCCCAAGCTGGATACATCCCATCCGTAACACACCCAAGCTGACTAACACCCATCCCGTATACTCCCCCAAGCTGCCCTCCTCCAATTCCCCTAACACCCCAAACATCTTCCTCCAATTTCCCTTACTCCCCCAAGCTGGCTACCTACCAGTTCACTTTCACTTACTCTAACAAGCTGGCTACCTCCTATCCCTTACTCCCCCAAGTTGGCTGCATCCCAAACCATATTGCCCCAAGTTGGCTACCTCTCACCCCTTACTCCCTCAAGCTGGCACCCGCTCATTCCCCTTACACCCCCAAGCTGGCCTCCTCCTACCCCTTGCTCCACCAAGCTGGCTATCTGCCATCCCGCTTCCTCCTCCAGGTTGGCTTCCTCCCCCAGGTTGGTGTCCTCTCATTCTCCTGACTCCCACAAGCTGGCTATCTCCCATCCCTCTTACTTCCCCAAGTTGTCTTCCTTCCATTCTCCTTCCTCCCACAAGCCGGCTACCTCCCAGTTCTCTTCATTCCCCAAGATGGCTACCTCCCATCCCCATTAATCCCTAAAGCTAGATTAATCCCATCCCCTAACTCCCCCGAGCTGCATTCCTCCCACCAGCCTTTCTCCCCCAAGCTAGCGTCCCCCCATTCCCCTGACAGCCCCGAGCTGTCTTACTCCCATTCCCTTTACTCCCCCAAGCCGGCTCTGTCCCAGACAGCTTAATCCCCCAAGCTGGCCACCTCCTATCCCTTACCTCCCAAACTTTTCTCCCCCAAGATGGCTACTTCACATCCCTTACTCGCCCATGCTGGCTACCTCCCATTACTTGCATCCCAAGCTGGCTTGCTCCCATTCCCCTTACACCCCCTGCCCCCCCAAGCTGGCTACATCCCATCCATTATTCGCCTAAGCCGGCTACCTCCCATCCCACTTACTCCCCCAATTTGCCTCCCTCCCATTCTCCTTATTCCCCCAAGCTGCCTCCCTCCCATTCCCCTTATGCCGCAAGCAGGTTTCCTCCCATTCCGCTAACTCTCCCAATCTGGCTACCTATCAGTCCTCTTAATCTCATTAGCTGGCTACTTCCCATCCCTTACTCCACCAAGCTGGCTCCCCCTTACTCATCACATTTGGCTTGCCCCCATCCACCTTACTCGCCCGAGTGGGCTACTGCCATCCCTTACACACCCAAGCTGGCTTCCTCATTCCCCTTACTCTTCGCCCCCCCCCCCCCCACCAAGCTGGTTACATCCCATCCGTTACTCCACCAAGCTGGCCATCTCCCATCCCGCTTACTCCCCCAAGCCGGCTACCTCCCAGTCCCCTTCATCCCCAAAGCTGGCTAACTCCCTTCCTCATTAATCCTCAAAGATGGCTTCATCCGATCCCCTTACTCCCCCTAGCTGGATTCCTCCCACCAGCCTTACTCCCACAAGCAGGCTTCCTCCCATTCCCATTTCTCCCCCAAGCTGTTCCCTACCAATCCCTTTACTCCCCCAAGCCGGATAACTCCCAGACCTCTTATTCCCCGTAGATGGCCACCTCCCACCCCTTACTCCCCCAAGCTTCCCACCTACCATCCTTTACTCCCCCAAGCTGGCTACCCCCAACCTTTTCTCCCCTAAGATGTCTTCCTCTCATCCCATACTCGCCCAAGCTGGCTACCACCCACCCCTCACTCCGAAAGCTGGCTTCCTCCCATTCCACTTACCCTCGCCCCCCCCAAGCTGACTACATCCCATTCGTTACTCCCCTAAGCCGCCTACGTCCCATCCCACTTACTCCCCCAATTTGGCTTCCTCCCATTCTCCTTACTCCCCCAAGCTGCCTCACTCCCATTCACCTTATACCCCAAACAGTTTTCCTCCCATTCCCCCTACTCCCCCAATCTGGCTACCTATTAATCTCCTTACTCTCATAAGCTGACTTCCTCCCATCCCTTACTCTACCAAGATGGCTACATCCCAAACTTTACTACCCCAAGCTGGCTACGTCCCATCCATTACTTCCCCAAGCTGGCCACCTCCCATCCCCATTACTCCCCAAAACTGGCTACCTCCCATCCCTTACTCCCCAAAGCTGGCTATCTCCTATCACTTTTGTCTCCCAAGATGCCTTCCTTCCATTCCCTTTACTCTCCGAAGCAGGTTGCCTCCCGGTACCCTTAATCCCCCAAGCCGGCTACCTCCCAGTACCCTTAATCCCCAAGATGGCTGCCTCCCATCCCTTACTCCCACAAGCTGGCTACGGCCCATACCTTACTCCCCCAAGCTAGGAACGTCCTATCCATTACTCCCTCAAGATTCCTACCTACCATTCCTTATTCCCGCAAGCTGGCTACCCCTCATCCTTTTCTTCCCGAAGATGGCTTCCTCCCATCCTTACTCCCGCAAGCCGGTTATCTCCCAGTCCCCTTCAACCCCGAAGCTGGCTCCCCCCCCCCCCCCCCCACAAACCGGCACCGTCCCATTCCATATTCCCCAAGATGCCTACATCCCATCGCTTACTACTCGAAGCTGGCTTCCACCCATCCCCATTACATCCCATAAGCTGGCTACGTTCCATCGGATTTAATTATCCAAGCTGGCTAACTCCCATCCCTTACTCCACCAAGCAGGCTGTCTCCCGTTCCCTTTACTCCAACAAGCTTTCTTCCCCCCATTCCCTTTACTCCCCCAAACCGGCTAACTCCCAGTTCCCTTCATCCCCCAAGTCGGCTACCTCCCATCGCTTACCTCCAAAAGCTGGGTATGTCCCATCCATTACTCACCCGAGATGCCTACCTCTCATCGCTTACTCCCCGAAGCTGGCTTCCTCATATCCACATAAATCCCGCAAGCTGGCTACATCCCATCCCCCTTACTCCACCAAGCTGGCTATCTCCCATCCCCCTTACTCCCCCAATCTGGCTTCCTCCCATTCCCCAATTACATCCACTATCTGGCTTCCTCCCATTCCCCAATTACATCCACAATCTGGCTACCCCCCATCCCCCTTACACACCCAAGTTGGCTACCTCCCATCCCCCTTAATCCTCCAAGCTGGATTGTTCCAATTCCCTTTCCTCCCCCAAGCTGGCTACATCCCATCCCCCTTACACCACCAAGTTGTCTACCTCCCATTCCCATTACTCCTCCAAGCAGTTTTTCTCCCTATCCCCTTATCCCCCATGCTGGATATATCCAAGTCCCCTTACTCCACCAGCTGGCTACATCCTATCGTTTACTGCCCCAAACTGGCTACCTCCTCTCTCTCAGTACCCAGGCTGGTTACCTCCCATCCATTACTCCACGAAGCTGGATTACTCGCATTCCACCTGCTCCAAGAAGCTGGATATCTCCATTCCCCTTACTCTCCCCAAGCTGTCTTCCTCCCTTTTCCGTTATTTTCTTACTCACCAAGCCGGCCAATACCTCCCAACCCCTTCATACACCCAGCTGACTACCTCATATCCCTGACCCCGTCACGCTAGGAACGACCCATCACTTACCCACCCAAGATGCCTACCTCCCATGCCTTTCTCCACAAATATGTTTTCCTCCCATCGCTTACTCCCATCAGACTACTTCCCATCCCTCAGTAACCAAAGCTGCCTTCCTCCCATCCCTATTATTCCCCAAACTGGCCTACCCCACCCCCGTTCTTACTCGCCGAAGTCAGCTACCTCCCATCTCTTACTCCCCCAAGCTGGCTTCCTCCCATCCCCCGTCCCCCCCAAGCTGGCTACATCCCATCCCTTACTACCCCAAGCAGTCTTCCTCCCTTTCCCCTAACTACCCCCATGCTCGCTAAATCCCAATCCCCTTACTCCACAAGCTGGCTACCTCCTATCGTTTACTGCCCCAAGCTGGCTACCTCCCCCTCTCAGTACCCAGGCTGGATACCTCCCATCCCTTACTCGCCCAAGCTGCCTCCGCCCCATTCGCTTTACTCCCCCAAGCACTCTTCATCACATCCCTTACTCTCCCACGTTGGCTACATCCCAACCCTTACCGCCCAAGCAGGCTACCTACCTCCCATCCCTAACTACCCCAGACTGGCCACCACCAAGTTCGTACTCCCGCAAGCTTGCTCCATCACATCCCTTAATCCCCCAACCTGGCGAACGCCCATCGCCCTGAATCCCCGGTGGTGGCTTCCTCCCATCCCCATTACTCCCCCAAGCTGGCTACCTCCAATTCCCCTTAGTCCCCCATGCTGGGTACCTCCCACCACCATTACTCCCCAAAGGTGGCTTCATCCCATCCCCGTACAGCCCCAAGCTGGCTACCTCTCATCCCTCACAAACCCAAGCTGCCTGCATCCCATCCCTCACAAACCCAAGCTGGCTACCTCCCATCCCTCACAAACCCAAGCTGGCTACCTCCCATCCCTCACAAACCCAAGCTGGCTACCTCTCATCCCTCACAAACCCAAGCTGGCTGCATCCCATCCCTCACAAACCCAAGCTGGCTACCTCCCATCCCTCAACCCCAAGCTGCCTGCATCCCATCCCCTCACAGCCCCAACCTGGCTACTTCCCATCCCTTACTCACACAAGCTGGCTACATCCCATCCCTCACAATCCCAATCTGGCTTCATCCCATTCCCCCCTACTCCCCCACGCTGGCTTCCTCCCATTCCACTTCCTTCCCCAACCTGGCTACTTCCCATCCCTTACTCACCCAAGCTCCATAAGCCCCATCCACTACTCCCCAATCCGGCTTCCTCTCACCCCCCTTATTCCCCCAAGCCGGTTTCCTCCCAGACCCCTTAATATCCCAAGCTGGCTACCTCCCATTCCCCATACTCCCTCATGCTGGCTACCTCCCATCACCATTACTCCCCAAAGGTAGTTTAATCCCATTCCCTTACAGCCCCATGCTGGCTACCTCCCAACCGTCACAAACCCAAGATGGCTACTTCCCATCACATTCCCGAAGCTGGCTTCCTCCGATCCCCATTACCCCGGCAAGCTGGGTACGTCCATTATTCCCCCGAAATGCCTACCTCTCATCCTTTACTCCCCGAAGCTGGCTTCCTCCGATCCCCATTACTCCCGCAAGCTGGATATGCACCATCCGCTTTACTCCACCAATCTGGCCTCCTCCCGTTCCCCATTACATCCCGAATCTGGCTATCTCCCATCCCCATTACGCACGCAAGTTACCTACCTCCCATCTCTTACTCCTCCAAGCTGTCAACCTCCCAACCCCATTACACACCCAAGTTGCCTACCTCCCATTCCCCTTACTCCCCCAGGCAGTCTTCCTCCATTTCCCCTTACTCCCCCATGCTGGCTAAATCCCAGTCCACGTACTCCACAAACTGGCTACCTCCTATCGTTTACTGCCCCAAGCTGGCTACCTCCCCTTTCCCAGTACCCAGGCTGGCTACCGTCCATCCATTACTCCCCCAAGCTGGCTTACTCGCATTCCACTTGCTCCTACAAGCTGGCTTCCTCACATTTTCCTAACTCCCCCAAGCTGGCTCTTTCCATTCCCGTTACTCCCCCCTAAGCTGTCTGTCTGACGCTACGTACCAGTCCACATAATCCCACAAGCTGGCTACCTCCCATCCCACAGTCTCCCAAACTGTCTACATCCCAACCCGTACTGCCGCAAGTTGGCTACCTCCCACACCTTACTCCCCCAATCTGGCTTCCTCCCATTCTCCTTACACCCCCAAGCTGGTTACCTCCCATCCCTTGCTCCCCCAAGCTGGCTATCTCCTATCCCGCCCCTCCCCCCAGGCTGGCTACTTTTCAGATTCATCCCATTACTACCCTTCCTCCCCAAACTGGTTTTCTCTCATCCCTTACTCCCCCAAACCGGCTACATCCCAACCCTTACTGCAAAGCAGGCTACATCCCATCCCTTATTCCCACAAGCTGGCTACGTCACACCCCTTACTCCCCCAATCAGACTACATCCCATCTTCCTCAGTCCCCGATGCTGGCTTCCTTCCATCCCCATTAGTCGCCAAGCTGACTACCTTCCATTCCCCTTACTACATCCCATCACCATTACTCCCCAAAGCTGGCTTCATCCCATCCGCTTACACCCCCAAGCTGGCTACCACCTATTCCCCTCACTCCCCCCCCCCCCCATGCTGGCTAGCTCCCATGACCATTACTTCCCAAATCTGGCTTCATCCCATCTCCTTGCACCCCCAAGCAGGCAGTATTTAAAGCCCATAGCGCTGTATTTAAAGCCCATAGCGCGGTTTAAAGCCCATGGCGCTGCGTTTAAAGCCCATAGCGCGGTTGAAAGCCCATGGCGCTGCGTTTAAAGCCCATAGCGCGGTTGAAAGCCCATGGCGCTGCGTTTAAAGCCCATACCGCGGTTTAAAGCCCATGGCGCTGCGTTTAAAGCCCATAGCCAGCGCTAACAAACAGACATTCACGCAGTCGGTCAAATAATGCCTGTCTATGGATCTATCTTTATCAACCGCCATCCGTTTCCATTCGGATTGGTCTCATGCGTCTTAGCTAAGTTCCATAAGTTCAGCATGGTGCGCTCCATATGAAGTTTCGCCGTCTGTCCTTAAGTAATTAGAGACATTGAATCATAGTGATTGATTCTTACAGCGTGGATATAGAGCCTGTGGCCCAACTGCTGAGACCGGCCATTATGGCCCGCTGCACTCGTCCCACCTACCTGCGTTTGGCCCAGACCCCTATCAACATGGCCTATCCATGTACATGTGTAAAAGTAAACTTTGCGATTTTACCTGACTCAACTACCTTCTGTGGCAGCATTTTCCATACACCAGCCATCTTTTGCGTGAAAACGTTCCCCCTGTGGTTCTTATGAAAACTTTCCCACCTCACGTTAAAGCTATGTCCACTGTTTTTCAATACCCCTACTCTGGGCAAGAGACTGGCCATCTACCGGATCTATTCCGCACATCATTTTGTACACCCCTGTCTTGCGCTCCAAGGAAGAGTCTCAGCTTGCTCAACGTCTCCCCAGAGCTCAGGCCTTCATGTCCTGCAACATCATCGTAAATCGTCTCTAGACCTATTCCCCTGCCGCCTGGTTTCCCGGGGTTCGAAGTGTCGAAAAATAAGTTGATTTGCGACGGTCCAAGTTGAATTCTCGTTGTCTGCTGTCGAGGTTGTCCATTGCGGATCACCTCTCGTCTTGGCCACTCAGGTAATGAAGTGAGATTCACGACTGGTCACTTGAAATGTAGTGTGTTTGGAAGAAACTCCAATTTCCTTTGTCAGAGGGTGGTGAATCTGTGGAATTGATTGCCACAGTAGGTTGTGTTGGTCATGTCAATTGATATTTTTAGGGCGGAAATAGATAGACTCTTGGTTGTACGGAGACTAAGAGTTATGGGGAGAAATCAGAAGACTGGGATTGATAGGGAAAGATAGATCAGCCACAATAGATTGGCCGAATAGACTTGACTCTGTTCATCACTTATCAACTTATGAACAAGAAAACTTTGAAGGCTGACGTTTAAAGTAAATGGGCACATAAAATATCGCCACCCTTCAATCTGCACCTCCGCATGTCTCTGTGGCAACGTACATATTTATATTTTAACTGTATATGCAATTACTTATCCACGAGCCTTGATTGCGATTAATGCATAATGGACCATATCCTCGCAATAATACTTGTGCATGTCGGATCCGGGGTTTGGATATCGCACTACTTCTTGATCAATTTGGCCACGTTTCCCATTTTTCATATCTACCTGCTGAGAGAGCCGCTCGGCCACACCTCGGTATGCAGGTACACTGTCAGACCCGTACAAGAACGCCTGAAGTCGAGATCCATGAAGAAAACTCCGTAGAAATTGATAAGGAAATCTGGCCTTTATTAGTGCAATAGCAGGTACTATTTGATCCAACTATATAAAATATTAGTCAGATCTCAGCATGAGTTCAGTGTCCACCATAGTGTAGGAATAGGTGCTAGCATCGGAAAGGGTGCAGAGTTGATTCACAAAGATGTTGTTGTAAAGGTCTGCTTCATTTTTGTGGGTGTGATGCGAGCGGTTAATCTAATTTTACGGAAACAGAGAAGGTTTAGTTGGGACGTGACTGAGGTGTCCAACGTTATGTTGGGTAGACTCTATTGGACATAGGTAAACAAATCACCTGGCGGAAGTTGGGCAAAGTAAGAGATCGGATCAGCGGGAGACGTTTTCACCCAGGGAGTAGTGATTACATGGACAACGCTCTCGGAAGGAGTGTTGGGAGCAGATTCGCTTATATAATTTACCAACTACCAAGAAAAGCGCCAGAAACGTCAAGGTACAGAAACATACGGACCAAGTGCTGCAAGATGTGATTAATACGTCCAGTGCCTGAATAAATGTCGCTCTCCCTCTCGTCCTTTGTGAATGCCAAGTGTCTGTGTCTCATGATGCAGAACACGCGTTATGTGTTACATAAGACAATCGCTGTGGACATGTGAGGTTTGAGTAGCACACGGTGTTCCACAGAATTTAACTAATGTTCTACGGAACCTATTAATTTCAATTTCGCCCTACTTCTCCTCCTTTCTTCCAGCCTAAAGACTGTGTCTCGTTGTGCAGAGTACGGGTTATCTGTTCACTATGAGTGGCGGTACAGACATCATCAGATTTGGCATGACACTGAACTCGAAGAGAGCGGAACGTGAAGAACAAAACGGCCTCATTTCATATGGAACAGTGAGCAGAAATGAAACAAGCATAATGACAACGTGTATTAACGACCAGAGACTAAGGCAGGTGATCATAGTGCGGGAAAACTCTTACATGTGGAGAGGGATCGGCAGGCATGCGTCAGAGAACAAATGCGGAAGTGACCGGCGCATGCCATGTATCCCCCATAAACAAGGGATAAAGCAGATATTGATAAGCGATATTATAAGTCATTGAATCTGGCGCAACAGAAATATATATTTCCACCCAGCGTGTAGTTGCCAGTCAACAGAGAATATGCTCCGTTATCAGCAAAGCACCTGCAGCCATTCTGATCTAGACAATACACAATAGACATTAGGCAATAGGTGCAGTAGGCCATACGGCCCTTCAAGCCAACACCACCATTCAATGTGATCATGGATGATCATTCACAATCGGTACCCCGTTCCTGCCTTCTCCCCATACTCCGCTATCTTTAAGAGCTCTATCTAGCTCTCTCTTTAAAGCATCCAGAGAATTGCCCTCCACTGCCCTCTGACGCTGAGAATTCCACAGATTTACAACTCTCTGACTGAAAAAGTTTTTCCTCATCTCCGTTCTAAATGGCCGACCCCTTATTCCTCAACCGTGGCCCCTGGTTCTGGAATCCCCCAGCATTGGGAACATGTTTCCTGCCTCTAACGTGTCCAACCCTTTAATAATCTTATATGTTTCAATAAGATCCCCTATCATCCTTCTAAATTCCAGTGTATACAAACCTAGTCGCTCCAGTCTTTCAACATACGATAGTCCCGCCATTCCGGGAATTAACCTAGTAAACCTACGCTGCACGCACTAAATAGCAAGAATATCCTTCCTCAAATCTACTGCTCCTCGCTCCGATCCACGTTCACTAGAATTATACCAGGAACCCCAGCAGCAGGGTTTAAAATACATACAATTATATAGCTTCATCCTGACTAGTGAAGGCAAGCATCCTCACTACATTTATTCAACTGCTTGTCTGCCCTTCGGAATGTAAGGAATTTAGACAAGAGAACACTTATTTCTCAATACCCGCTTTGCATGTTGTACCCATAATAAACATCCGAAAATGCTCCACCTCAATCAAGCATGGGAGGCTACGATGGAAGGTTATATCCCATGCAATCCAGGAAGGGCTTGCCGAATCGATAAAGAATTGTTCTCATAGATGGGAGCAGAGGGAGGTAGTGTAAGTTTGTTTATCGGGCTGGAGGCTTGTGAGTCGAGGTGTGACTCAGACATTGGTGCTGGGCCCATTGCTGCGTGTGGTTTATATCAGCGATATGGATGAGAATGTCGATAGTAGATTAGTACTTTTTGCAGAAGGTACAAGTGTTACTGGATTCATAGATGGCGAACACGTTTATCAAAAATTACTGAAGGGTCCTGCTCCAATTTGAGCTGAATAATGCTCAATAGAGTTTAATGCAGCTAAGTGAGTGTTGTTGCATTTTGGGATAGAAACCAATGCAGTACGTTCACAGTGAATGGTCGGAATCTGGGGAATGTTGCAGATAGGAGATAATTGGAGGTCCAGGTTTGCTGTTTGCTTGCCACCTTCAGGTGCCTTTGTCTGTGTCTGTTAATTTGCTCTGTTGTTCTTCTACTCTCGTGTAGCAAAGCCAGTTGAGTATTCCAGCACGAACGAATATTCCATGAATATTCACGTTCCAGGAAAATCGCACATGTCCACTGCTACATTACTCCATAGGGCCCGACCATGCACTGTAAGAGTCGTGTCTTGGCTTGACTTCCCAAGATGCAAAATCTCACATTGTACTGCGTTAAACACCTTTTAGCAATTCCACAGCACTGTTTTCCAGCTGAGAAACATCCTGCTATAATTATTGATAATCATATTTGCTATCTGAAGTCTCTCCCACTTTTGCAGGTATCTGCAAACTTGCCTATCAAGCCTTGCACATTCTTGTCCAAATCGTATCGATAAACAACAAACAACGATCCCTGTATTCATTGCGATTCAAACGTCCAGAGCAGGCAGACTTCCAGAATTGTGTGATTGACCTGCTGATCGCCCAGATTGATCTGCTTATTCCCAGATTTAGGCAAATTCTGGTCGAGAGTTTAAGGAAGTGGGGCACAAGGGTGGGGACCAGAAAAGGTGGACAGCATGTCCACGGCGACACAGGGCGCACAACGTTCCAATTTCCCACGTTTAGTCCAACCCCCTTTTAATGTATCCTATTCATGTACATGTTCAATTTCCTTCTTTTTGTATTTGCCTCATCTACATTCTAAACTATTAATTCACCGGACAGATATATTTCCATTTGGATAATCTCCGTAACTAAATGTAAACACGTTTGACAAGAAGTAAAAAAACCTGAAGTTTCGCAAGATTCGTGAGCGACCTGCAACATATTCCCCAACTCTTTCTACTTTAACTGAAAAGTCACAATCAATTTGCGTTCGCAGTCACTCGCAAATATCACACCGACTTCCTGTTCCTCGTGCTCTACATTATCCATGACCCAGATCCCTCTTAATATGTCCTATCCATGTACCTGTGTAAATATATCTTTAACTTTGCGATTTTACTTGCCTCAACTACTTCCTCTCGCAGCTCTTTCTACACACCAACCAACCTTTGCGTGAAAAAGTTATCCCTCGGGTTCTAATTCAATCTTTCCCACCTCAGCTTAAACTTATGTCCTCTGTTTTTCGATTCCCCTCCTGTGAGCAAGAGACGGCCTCTCACCGATCTACTTCTTTCATCATTTCATACACATGTAGAAGACCAATCCATATTCCCCTGCGCTCCATGAAGAGTCCCTGCTTGCTCAACCTCTTCCCAGAGCTCAGGCCTTCATGTCCTGGCAACATCCTTGTAAATCTTATCTACATCCATTCTTGTGCCGCCTTGTTTCCCGTGGTTCGAAATGTCGAAAAAGGATTGATTTGCGACTGTCCAAGTTTAATTCTCGTTGTCTGCTGTCGTTGTTTTCCATTGCGGATCACCTCTCGCCTTGGCCACTCAGGTAATAAAGTGAGATTCACGACTGGTCAATGGAAAAGTAATGTGTTTGGACGAAACTCTTTTTTTTGTCAGAGGGTGGTGAATCGGTGGAATTCATTGTCACAGAAGTTTTTGGGGGCCAAGTCAATTGATATTTTTCGTGCCGAAATTGATAAATTCTTGATTGCACGGATATCACGAGTAATGGGGAGAAGGCAGACGAATGGGATTGATGGGGAAAGATAGATCCGCTACGCTAGAATGGCGGAACAACCTTGATTTTGCTCAACACTTATCAATTTATTCAATGAAAACTTTGATTGCAGCCGTTTAAAATAAATGGGCGCATAAAATATCGCCACCCTTCAATCTGCACCTCGGCATATCTCTGTGGCAGCGTACATATTTATTTTTTACTGTATATTCAATCACTGATCGACGAGCCTTCACTGCGGTTATTGTATGCTGGACCATATTCATGCAATAGTACTTGTACATGTCTGATCCGGGGTTTGGATATCGCAAGACTTCATGATCTGTTTGGTCACGTTTCCCATTTTTCATACCTACCTGCTGAGAGGAGCCGCTAGGCCACACCAGAGGACCTCAGTATGGAGGTACATTGTCAGACACGTACAAGAACGCCTGAAGTCGAGATCCATGTAGAAACCGGGGTCGAAATTGATATGGAACTTTGGCCTTTATTAGTGCAATAGCAGATAGTAATTGATGCAGCTATATAAAATATTAGTCAGATCTCAGCAAGTGTTCAGTGTCCACCATAGTGTAGGAACAGGTGGAAGCATCGGAAAGGGTGCAGAGTTGATTCACCAAGATGTTGTTGGAACGGACTGCTTCAACTTTGTGGGTGTGAAGCGAAAGGTTAATTTACGGAAGCGGAGAAGTTTTAGAGGGGTCGTGACTGAGATGTCCAATGTTATGACAGGTATTCTCTATTGGACATGGGTAAACAAATCACCACGTGGAATTTAGGCAAAGTAAGAGATCGGATCAGCGTTGGATGTTTTTCACCTAGGGAGTAGTGATTTCATGGACAACACTGTCGGATGGAGTGTTGGAAGCAGATTCGCTTATATTATTTCACAACTACCAAGAAAAGCACAGAATCGTTAAGGAACAGAAACAAACAAGTGCTGCACAATGTGAATAATACGTCCAGTGGCCGGATAAATATCGCTCTCCCTCTCATCCTTTGTGAAGGCCAAGTGTCTGTGTCCCATGATGCAGAGAACGCGTTATGTGTTACATAGGACTGGCGGTACGGACATGTGAGGTTTGAGCAGCATACAGCGTTCCATAGCAAAAAAACTAATATTGTACGGAATCTATTAATATAAATATCGCCCTATTTCTCATCCTTTCTTCCAGCCAAATGACTGTGTCTTACTATACAGATTACGGGGTATCTGTTAACTGCGAATGGCGGGACAGACATCATCAGATTTGGCATGACACTGAACACACAGAGAGCGGAACGTGAAGAACAAAACGGCTTCATTTCGTATGCAACAGTGAGCAGAAATGAAGCAAACATAATGACAACGTGTATGAACGAGCAGAGACTAAGGCAGTTGATCATAGTGCGGGAAAACTCTTACATGTGGTGACTGATCGGCAGGCATGTGTCAGAGAACAAATACGGAAATGACCGTCACATGCCGTGTATGCCCCATAAACAAGGGATAAAGCAGATATTGATAAGCGATATGATAAGAATCATTGCATCTGGCTTAACAGCAACATGTATTTCCACCCATCGTGTAGTTACCAGTCAACAGAGAATATGCTCCGTTATTAGCAAATCACCTGCAGCCATTCTTATCCACTGCGGCTCACACCGGGTCACGTTCGCTAGAATTATACCAAGAATCGCAGCAGCAGGGGTTAAAATAAATACAATGATATTGCTTCATCCTGACTAGTGAGGGCAAGCATCCTCACTGCATTTATGCAACTGCTTGTCTGTCCTACGGAGTGAAGGGAATTTAGACAAGAGAACACTTATCATTCAATACCCGCCTTGCATGTTATACCCATAATAAACATCCGAAAATGCTCCACCTCATGGGAGGTTACAATGGAAGGTTATAACACACGCAATCCAGGAAGAGCTAGCCGAATCGATAAAGAATTGTTCTCATAGATGGACGCAGAGGGAGGTGGTGTAAGTTTGTTTTTCGAGCTACAGGCTTGCGAGTCGTAGTGTGCCTCAGATATTGGTGCTGGGCCCATTGCTGTGTGGTTGATATCAGCGATATGGATGAGAATGTCGATTGTAGCATTAGTACCTTGGCAGAAGATACACGAGTTGTTGGATTCATAGATAGCGAACACGTTTATCAAAAATTGCTGAAGGGTCCTGATCCGATTTGGCAAGTGAGCTGCGTAATGTTCAATAGAAGTTAATGCAGTGAGTGTTGTTGCCATTTGGGATAGAAACCAGTGCAGTTCGTTCACAGTGAATGGCAGGATCCTGGGGACAGTTGCAGAAAGGAGGTAGTTTAACGTTCAGGCTTGCTACTTGCATGCCACCTTCGGGTGCCTTTGTCTGTGTCTCATAATTTGCTCTGTAGTTCTTCTACTCTCGTGCAGCTAAGTATTCCAGGACGACCGAGTATTCCATGACTCTTCCACTTTCCAGGAGAAACGTACATGTACTCTGCTACATTACCTCCTGGGGCCCGACCATGCACTATGACAGTCGTTTCTTCGTTTCCCTTCCCAAATCTCACATTTCACATTGTAATGCATTAAGCTCATTTAGCCATTCCTCGGCGCAGTACCCGATCTGATAAACATCCTGCTTTTATCATTGATAACCAACCATTCTATTTGCAATACCTCCCACTTCAGTGGTATCTGCAAAAGATAGCCGCACCGATCCCTGAATTCATTGCGATTCACCCTTCCAGAGCAGGCTGACTTCGAGAATTGTTTAATAGGCCTGCTAATCGCCTTGTTATTCCAGAAAAGATTTAAACAAATGCTGGTCGAGAGTTTCAAGTTGTGGGACACGAGGGTGGGAACCAGAAAAGGGTTCAGCAGGTCCACGGTACAATGTTGCAATTTCCCACATTTTGTCCCAATCCCTTTCAACGCTTCCCATCCATGTACTTGCTCCATTTCAATGTTTTTGTATTTGCCTCATCTACTTTCTCAACTGTTAATTCACCGAATAAAGTCATTTGCATCTGGATAATATCGGTAAATGGATGGAAACACATTTGACAAGAACAAAACCATGCGGAAGTTTCACACGATTCGTGAGCGACCTTACAATATATTCCATAGTCGATTTCCTTTAACTGAAAATTCATAACTAAATTGCGTTCAACCATTCGGAAATATCATGCTGACTTCCTGTTTCTCTTCCTCTACATATTTCTCCTCCGACTTCAATAATTTTCCTGAAGAACTAGGCGGAACAGTAATGTCAGGAATTTCTGGGCATAATCCAGAAGGTGCAGGATCATTTAATTCCAAAGCGGACGAATGATTTTAAGAGTAGTATGAGGCAACCGTGGCTGACAAAGGAAGTTGGGGATGGAATAAAAATAAAGAAAAAATGTATAACACGGCAAAGAGTAGCAGGAAGCCAGAGAATGGGGAATCTTTCAAAGGACAATAGAAGGTAACAATACGGGAAATACGGGCTGAAAAGATAAAGTACGTGGGGGAGGTGGCCAAGAATATAAAGAAGGACAGTAAAGGCTTCTTTAGATAATTTAAGAGAAAAAGAGTAGCAAAGTGGGTCCCTTGAAGGCAGACATGGATGGAATTATTATAGATAACAAGGAAATGGCAGAAGAGTTGAACAATTACTTTGGATCCGTCTTCACTAAGGAAGACACAAACAATCTCCCAGATGTACTAGAGGACTGAGGATCTAGGGGGATAGAGGAACTGATTTTTTTTTGCATTGGGCGTTAAATAGTATTTGGTAAACTGATGGGACTGAAGGTTGATAAATCCCCAGGGCCTGATGGTCTGCAACCCAGGGTACTCATGGAGGTGGCTCTAAAAAATAATGGACGCATTGGTGATCAATTTCCAATGTTCAATAGATTCAGGATCAGTTCCTGTGGATTGGAGGATAGCTATTGTTATCTCTCTTTTCAGGAAAGGAGCGAGAGATAAAACGGTGAATTACAGACCAGTTAGCCTGACATCAGTGGTGGGGAAGATGCTGGAGTCAATTATTAAAGAGGTAATAACGGTGCATTTGGATAGCAGTAAAAGGATATCCAAATCAGCATGGATTTATGAAAGGGAAATCATGCTTGACTAATCTTCTTCAAATTTTTGAGGATGTAACAAGTAATATGGATGAAGGGGAGCCAGTGGACGTAGCGATTTGCACTTTCAAAAAGCATTTGACAAGGTCGCACACGGCAGATATGTGAGCAAAATTAAAGCACATGGTATTGGGGATAGAGTGTTGACATGGATAGAGAATTGGTTGGCAGACAGGAAACAAAGAGGAGGGGTAAACGGGTCCTTTTCAGAATGGCAGGCAGTGGCGAGTGGAGTGCCACAAGGCTCGGTGTTGGGGTCGCAACTATTCATCATATATATTAATTATTTAGGTGAAGGAATTAGAAGCAACTCGAGCAAGTTTGCAGATGACACAAAGCTGGGTGACAGCGTGAACTGCGAAGAGGAAGTTAGGAGGTTGCAGGGTGACATGGACAGTTTGAGTGAGAGAGCTGGCGCATTACAGGTGCAGTATAAAGTAGATAAATGTGAGGTTATCCACTTTCGCGGTAAAAACAAGGAGGCAGAGAATTGCCTCAATGGCGTCAGGTTAGTTAAGGAGGAAGTGCAGCGAGACATGGGTGTCCTTGTGCAACAGTCATTGAAAGTTGGGGTGCAGGTATAGCAGGCAGTGAAGAAAGCTAATGGCATGGTGGCCTTCATAACAAGATGATTTCAGTATGGGAGTAGAGAGGTTCTTCTGCAGTTGTAAAGGGCCCTGGTAAGACCACATCTGGAGTATTGTGTAGAGTTTTAGCCTCCTAATTTGAGGAAGGACATCCTTGTGATTGAGGCAGTGCAGCTTAGGTTCACGAGATTGATCCCTGGGATGGCGGGACTGTCATATGAGAAACGATTGAAACGACGAGGCTTGTATTCACTGGAGTTTAGAAGGATGAGAGGGGATCTTATAGAGAGATGTACAATTATAAAAGGACTGGACAAGCTAGATGCAGGATTATTTTCCCCAGTGTTGGGGGAGTCCAGAAGCAGGAGCTACAGTCTTTGAATAAAGGGGAGGCCATTTAAAACTGAGGTAAGAAGCAACCTTTTCACCCAGAGAGTTGTGAATTTGTGGAATTCTCTGCCACAGAGGGCAGTGGAGGCCAAATCGCTGGATGTATTTAAGATAACGTTAGATAGAGCTCGAGACGCTAGTGGAATCAAGGGATATGGAGAGAAGGCCGGCACGGGTTGCTGATTGTGGATGATCAGCCATGATCTCAATGAATGGCGGTGCTGGTTCGAAGGGCCGAATGGCCTCCCCCTGCACCTATTTCCTATGTTTCTATGTTTCTTTCCGGAGGACAACAAACTTCCTCATAATATACTTCCTCCGTTGTTGTTTGGCCCAACCACTGATCCGTATATTTGAACATAGTTTACAGAAAGGTACAGCACAAGAACAAACCTTTCATCCCACGACAGCTGTGTGAAACGTAATGCCACATTAAACGAATTATTTATACGTGCATATGATCACCTCGTGGCACCACGGGAGAAGAATGAGGAGGAGATAAGACTTTTCTTTGCCTTCCATCACAGTGAGGGTGTGCCTAGAGAATTAAACTGTGATGGCTGTTTGTGTAAAAATTGTATCTGTGTGTCCTGTGCTTTTTGTTGTCTACTGCCGGACCCTGGCGTGAGAGGACGCTGGCGTTGTTTATTCGCCGCTTCTCCGTTAGGATAGTTTGTCTGTTTGTTTTTATGTTATGATTGTTCTTGTAAAGCGCTTTGAGCTCCCGATAAGGCGCTATATAAAATAAATGCTTATTATTATTATTGTTATTATTATATGATTCTTAGCAATGCATTCCATAGGCACAAATCCTAAGCGTGCCTATTTCATCTGGCTTCACCGCCAGGCTTGGCGAGGTGTTCCAGATAACTGTCACTCTCTGGGTATAGGCATGGCCACGCACATCTACTGCCCTCTGACCTCAATCCAATAGCATCTAATATTTGATTTTCAATATTGCAGAAGACGTTTCCACTATACTAACTGTATTTTCAACATTTTAGAAACATCGGTGAAGTCTCCCTCATTATCCTCCGTTCCCGAGAAAACTATCCAGGTGTGTCAAAACTCTCCACAAAACTCTCCACAAAATCAAGATGGCCGCGCCGTTGTGTTTGGCTGCCTGTCGTCGCTCACCTGGAGATCGTAGTGTTCTTCGAGCCACTTTAGTTTACGACCGCCGAACCCTCCTGTTGATCCGACCCTCCGTCGTCGACTTCTTCAGTCCAGGTCCCGGACAAAGTTTCTTCCAGCGATCGCTCCTCGATCAACTCCCGGTAGATGTGCGGGCCCAGCCTTACATCCACCGCCGCACGCACCGCGCTAGGAGGCGGGGTAAACGCGCGGGAACTTTCGAAAATTTAAAAAACCTCGCCCGCGCTCATCCAACAGCGGCCTACCGCGCCCAGCGCTGCGAAGTCGGACCTGGTCGACCTTACAGCTCCATCCACCGGCGCTCCCTTGAGCTCAGGTATGCCGCTCTTCGACCGATCATCCCGGTCCCTGGACTGCCGGCCCGTGGGCTCCCAGCAAGGCCATCTGTGAAGCGCAGCGGCGTGGTCTCCCTGAACCTCCGCCCGCTGGCGTGGGAGGCGCTACCGGACCGAAGCTCACCTGTTGTCCCTACTGTCCCTACTAAAGTGGCCCTGATCAACGTAAGATCCCTCCAAAACAAGACTTTCATCCTCAATGACTTCTTCATCACCCGTGGATTGGACTTCCTATTGCTCACAGAATCCTGGCTTAACCCTGGTGAGCTTGCTCCACTCGTGGAACTCTGTCCTGATAACTGTCACTTCTTCACCTCGCCTAGGCTCTCCGGACGCGGTGGGGGCTTAGCCACTGTGTTTAAGAAACATTTCAACTGCCGCCTCCTGAACGCTGATCATTTCTCCAGTTTCGAGGTGCAACTAATTAAAGTAGGCCTAGCCTACCCCCTCTTAATTGTTCTTGTGTATCGCCCACCAAAAATGCATAAGGACTTCATCACCCAATTTGCTGATCTGATTTCTAGCATTTTGCCCAAATTTGACCGGATCATGATTCTTGGTGACTTTAATATTCATGTTTGCTGTCCCACTAAGCCTCTTGTGAGTGAATTTATGCACCTGGTTGAGTCCTTCAATCTGACTCTTCACACCACGGGACCCACTCACAAGTTAGGCCATACTCTCGACCTAGTGTTATCGTCCGGATTCCCAATCAACAACATTGAAACTACTGAAGCCTGTCTATCGGACCACAGCGCTATCATTTTTGACGCATCTCTGCCTTTATCTCCCGCAAAATCTCATCTCCCTGTTCGCTACTCCCGCGACATAAATTCATTGACTGCCAGTAAATTCTCCGAGGCTCTCACAGCTGCCCCCAACATCTGCACCATTGAGGCCTCTCCCCCCCATCTCAGCACTGAGGATCTCGCCTCTTTATTTAATATCACTTGCTCTTCCATCCTGGATTCTATCGCTCCCCTTAAAATGAAAAAGCCTAAGCCCAAAGGTCGGCCGTGGCTCAATGACACCACCAAAGCCCTAAGAAGGGAGTGCAGAAAATCAGAAAGGAGATGGAAATGTGACAAGCTTCAAATTTCCTTCGAAATTCTGAGAAACAATCTTCTCAAATACCAGGAAGCAGTAAAGTCTGCTAGAGCACAATACTTCTCCGACCTTATTTCCAAAAACTCTCATAACTTTAGAACAATTACCTCTGTCATATGTCCCGCCCCCAGTACCAGCTTAGTTGGGTCCCCTGCTAAGTGCGAAGAATTCGCTAAATTTTTCACCAACAAAGTTGAGAATATTAGAATGAACATTTCCCCTCCCACCCGTGACCTAGCTGTCTCACTAGTCTGTTCATCTAAATTGGACTGCTTCCAACCCGTCACTCTATCCTCCCTTGCAAAGCTTGTCTCTGCTATGAAGCCTGCAACCTGCCCCCTTGATCCAGCCCCCACTGCCCTTCTGAAGGATGTCATTGCAATAGCCGGCCCAGCATCCTCTCTATTATCAACAGTTCTCTGGCCACTGGCACTGTTCCAACCAGTTTCAAGCACGCGGTGGTCCAGCCCCTACTGAAAAAACCTAACCTAGACCCCACCTTGCCTGGCAACTACAGACCCATTTCCAAACTGCCATTCCTGTCAAAAGTCCTTGAAAAGGCAATCCTTAACCAATTAATGCCCTACCTGCACCAAAACACCATCCTGGAAAGTTTCCAGTCAGGTTTCAGAGCCCACCACAGCACAGAGTCTGCCTTGTTGAAGGTACACAACGACCTGCTTCTCGCCATCGACACCGGCGACTGTGCAATCCTGCTCCTTCTCGACCTCAGCGCAGCATTCGATACAGTGGACCACACCATCCTTATTGACCGTCTCCGGTACGCGATTGGCATTGATGGCACTGCCCTGAGCTGGTTCGCTTCGTACCTCAAAGATAGGAGTTTCGCCATCAACATAGGCAGTTATTCCTCTGCTCCAGCTAGCCTCTCCGGCGGAGTTCCACAAGGCTCCATCCTAGGCCCCATTCTCTTCTCTCTATACATGCTCCCCCTTGGCCAAATCATTCAAAGGCACGGCATTTCTTTCCACTGCTATGCCGATGACACTCAGCTTTACCTCCCCCTGAAACCCAACAACCAGTCAAATTTAGACAGCCTCTCACACTGCCTTGAGGACATAAAATGTTGGATGGCACAGAACTTCCTCCAATTAAATGAGAGCAAGTCTGAGGTCATCCTATTCGGCCCCCCCGACTCCATCAAATTGATAACAGGCAGTCTTGGAAGCCTATCCTGCCTAGTCAAACCGCATGTCAAAAACCTCGGCATGATATTTGACTCTGCATTAAAATTTGATAAGCAAGTCAACGATGTGGTAAAAGCCAGCTTCTTCCAACTTCGAACCATAGCTAAAATCAAACCTTTCCTCAAATTCGACGACACAGAAAAAATCATTCACGCTTTCATTTCCTCCCGCCTAGACTACTGCAACTCCCTATACACTGGGATCAGCCAATCTTCCCTGTCCCGCCTGCAACTGGTCCAAAACGCCGCAGCGAGACTCCTGACGGGTACCCGTAAAAGGGACCACATCACCCCGATTCTGGCCTCTCTCCACTGGCACCCTGTACGGTACAGAATCAACTTCAAGCTCCTCCTATTCACGTATAAAGCCCTAAATTGACACTCCCCCCCCTACATCAAAAATCTTCTAACCCCCCTCTCTAACTCCAGGTCCCTCAGATCGGCCGACTTGGGGCTATTCACTATCCCGCGGTGTAGGCTTAAACTCAGGGGTGACCGCGCTTTTGCGGTTGCAGCTCCTAGACTGTGGAACAGCATCCCTCTCCCCATCAGAACTGCCCCCTCCATCGACTCCTTTAAGTCCAGGCTCAAAACATATTTCTACTCCCTAGCGTTTGAGGCTCATTGAGGAGGCGCTGTGAACTGTTTGCGTGCTACTGTATGTTTTCATTTTTTTTTCTATTGGAACCTAATCAAATGTACAGCACTTTGGTCAACGTGGGTTGTTTTTAAATGTGCTATACAAATAAAATTGACTTGACTTGACTTGACTTGACATAGTCCACATCCTCCAATAGGAAGGCACACTCATACCTGCCTTGCCATTATCATCGACAAACCAATCGCGAATCCACACGACACCACTCACATCAATATAAGCAGAACAACTCACGTTGGCTTCCACATTTTCTACCCAGATCTCTCATCCAGGAAACGTTTTACTGCAGAAGAATGGTCGTGACACTTTATTTCCTTTTCGGAATATTTCTGCTGTCTCAGACCTTTGTAAACGGTCAGTCGTATCTACCCGAAGTTGGTAAGTATATACACATGTAGTTTCACATCTCTTAGCGCGCAGTGCTCTGAGACAATAGTCAATAGACAACAGACCATAGGTGCAGGAGGAGGCCATTCGCCCCTTCGAGCCAGCACCGCCATTCAATATGATCATGGCTGATCATTCACAATCAGTACCCCATTGCTGCCTTCTCCCCATACCCCCTGACTCCGCTATCTTTAAGAGCTCTATCTGGCTCTCTCTTCAAATCGTTCAGAGAATTGCCCTCCACTGCCCTCTGACGCTGAGAATTCCACATGTTTACAACTCTCTGACTGAAAAAGTTTTTCCTCATCTCCGTTCTAAATTGCCTACCACTTATTCTGGGCCCTTGGTTCTGGATTCCCCCAATATTGGGAACATGTTTCCTGCCTCTAACGTGTTCAATCCCTTAATAATCATATATGTTTCATTAAGATCCCATCTCATCCTTCTATATTGCAGCATCTACTAGCCAAGTCGCTCTAGTCTTTCAACATACGACAGTCCCGCCATTCAGGAAATTAACCTAGTGAACCTACGCTACACGCGCTCAATAGCAAGAATATCCCTCCTCAAATTTGGGGACAAAACTGCACCCAGTACGGTGCGGTCTCACTGGGGCCCTGGACAACCGCAGAAAGGCCTCTTTGCTCCCATACCCAATTACTCTTGTCATAAAGGTCAACATGCCATTAGCTTTCTTCACTGCCTGCTGTACCTGCATGCTAACTTAACTGATGAACAACGACACCATATCTCTTTATACTTCCCATTTCCTAACTTGACACCATTCAGATAATATTTTGCCTTCCTGTCCTACCACCAAAGTGGATAACCTCACATTTAGCCACATTAAATTGCATCTGCCATGCATTTGCCCATTCACACAACCTGTCAAAGTCACCCTGAATCCTACTAGGACCCCCCTCATAGTTCAAACTGCCACCAGCTTTGTGTCATCCGCAAATTTGATAATGTTGTTTTTAATCCCTTCATCCAAGTCATTAATGTATATTGTAAATAGTTGCGGTCCCAGCATGGAGCCTTGTGGTACCCCACGAGTTATTGCCTGCCATTCTGAAAGGGACCCGTTAATCCAGACTCTGTTTCCTTTCTGCCAACCAATTTCCTATCCATGTCAGTACCGTACCCCAAATGCCATGTGCTCTAATCTTGCCTACTAATCTCCTTTGTGGGGAATCTTGCCCACTAATCTTCCAGTGTTGGAAGAGAGTTGATTTAAAACCGGTCTCTTTGCGTACCAATGTCAATTTCAAGGTATACACGAAGCTATAATGGGACTCTAAGGCAATTTATAAGCCAGCCACGAGAGCTCACATTGGAGAAGCACCTTTTTGTCCCCATCCACTCCTCCTGGAAATACCTTATGTTTTGCTCGAGGAAAATGCAATGTGTATGGATATATCCGCATTCTTCCATGGAAGGAAGCAGCGGATGACGGTGGTAGGTTGCTTCTCGGACTGGAGGTCTGTGACGAGTGGTGTGCCTCGGAGTTCGGTGCTGGGCCCGTTACTGTTTGTCATCCACATCAATGATTTCGATGAGAACATACAGGGCAAGGTTAGCAAGTTTGCTAATGAGTGAAAAAATGGGTGGTTTTGCAGATATTGAAGATGGTCGTGAAGGTTTGCGGTAGGATCTGGATTGATTGGCCAGGTGGGCTGAGGAATGGTTGATGGAATTTAATACAGAGAAGTGTGAGTTGTTGCATTTTGGGACGTCTAACAATGGCAGGATCTAAACAGTAAATGGTAGGCATCTGAGGATAGCTGTAGAGCAGAGAGCTCTGGGACTGCAGTGGCATCGTTCCTTGAAAGTCGAGTCGCAGGTAGATACGGTGGGTCAATCAGGTTTTTGGCACATTGGCCTTCGTCATTCAGAGCATTGAATATAGAAGTAGGGACGTCATGTTGCAGTTGTATAAGACGTTGATGAGACCGCATTTATAATTATTTTTTTGTTCAGGGCACAACGTTATCTGAATGGTACTGTCAAGCTACAAAGAGATCAGAGAAGATTTATGTAGATGTTGCCAGGACAAGTTGGTGTGAGCTACAGGGAAAAGTCGAGTAGACTGGGTCTCTATTCACACGAGGATGGGGGGGGTTATCTTATTGAAGTGTATAATATCACGAGATGAATAGTTCAGGTAGATTCATAGAGTCTCTTGCCCAGAGTCGGGGAATTGAGGACCAGAGGACAAAGGTTCAAGGTGAAGGGGAATAGATTTAATTGCAATCTGAGGGATAACCTTTTCACACAAAGGATGGTTGGTAAAAGGAAGAAGTCGCCAGATGAGGTAGTTGAGGCTGGGACTATCTCAACGTTTAAGAAACAGTCAGACAGGTACATGGATAAGACTTTAGAGGATATGGACTAATCGCCTGCAGGTGGGATGAGTGTGGCTGAGACATATTGGCCGATGTGAGCAAGTTCACCGAAGGGTCTGTTTCCACACTGTATCATTCTATGACGATGACTCATACCTTATCCGGGACATTCAGCAGAAGCCATGCCGCGGCAGGTCATGAAGAGCATTATAAATTTTGTCATCGTGGATGGAGGGGAGTGTGTGATTCTTGCTCCACGCTTGGGAAATAATAAACCGAAGAGATTCAATAACATTAGTGAACTGAGATGATTGTGCACAATTATTACGGCTTTGGATTTCAGAATACAGAGCGACGGGAAGGAAAAAGTGCAAAAGGTCTTGTGAAAAAATATACATACGCACATACAAACAATAAATAGGCGAAACAATAGGCTCTTTGTAATTTGTGATTAGTAATTAGTTATGTGTAATTTGTAGTTATCTCTTTGACTCTTTGTAACTGTGCCTGATATTATCTGGAGTTCATTACCAAAATGTATTTTCTTTGTAACCAGATGACCACTGCTTTGAGACGTCAAACGCAAATTGTCGGGATGCGTGCCTTGCCAGAGAAAGGCAGATCGATGTTTGCGCCGAGAAGAGAGTATGTTGCGCACCACCTGAATCTATCAGGCATGACACATAACTGAAGCTATTTTCCCCCAAGATCCTCCTTTCACTCGCATTGATCCGTTAACACGCGATATTCCACCCAGAATGTTTTGCACGGCGGTGCCAATAAATAAAGGAGATTATTGATCAAGCTTCTGCTTCAATGTTTTGCTCTTTATTATGAGGCAGCTTACAGAACATTTCTTCGGAGTTACACCTATCTGTTCGGGTTAATACGGCAGTCGAAGCAATTTTAAAAAAAAATAGTGAACCTTGGGCTGAGAAATACAAGAACTAAAGTTTTTACATATAGGAATTAAATTAAGGTGTGAGGATAAAAGGTACCTCGACAACAAGCATCGTCTGAAGAGGGGCTTTCCACCTGAAAGATTATCTATGTTATTGGTTCTCAGTTAGGGACTACTGAAATATGGAACATTTTGTGTTTTTAATTTTGCACAAGTAGATCAACCCTAGAAAGCACGAACACGGGGAAAGGGAAAGGGGATTAAACGAGGGCAGGAGACCTCGGTGGAAGTACCTCTTGCAAACAGGTATTCGTTTTTGGGAGCTGTCGGGACCGACGACGCTTCCAGTCCCAGTAGCATACAGGTCTCTGATTCGAATACTGCGTTGAGGCTCGACTGGTGAGACCGAAGTCAGGCAGAGTCATAGAGGTGGGTGACTCCAATGTCAGAGGTGCGGACAGGAGATTCTGTGGCGAGACTCGAGGAAGGTGTGTTGCCTCCCTGGTGCCACAGTCCTGGTCGTCTTGGACCAGTGTGAGAACATCCTCGTGAAGGAAAGCGAGCAGCCGGAAGTAGTTGTGCAACTTGGCAAAAATTACGTGGGTAAGAAGAGGAAGATGGTTCTCTAACGTAAGGGTAGGGATCTATGTAGGAACCTGGAAAACAGGAATTCTAGGGTGGTTATCTCTGTGTTGCCTCCAGTACCTCGTGCTAATGAGGGTGGGAACAGGAAGATAGGGGATCTGAATGTGTGGCTGAGGATTTGGTGCAGGGGACAGGAATTTAGATTTCTAGATCACTGTGATCTCTTCTAGGGTAGGGGTGACCTGTACATAAGGATCGTTTTGCACCTTAATTGGAGGGTGGACCGACATCAGAAACATAGAAAAAGGTTGCAGTAGTAGGCCATTCGGCCCTTCGAGCCAGCACAACCATCCAAAGTGATCATGGCCTTCTCCTCATATTCTTTGATTCTGCTCGCCCGAAAAGCTTTGTCGAACTCTCTTTTGAATGCATCCGGTGAAACGGCCTCCAATGCCTTCGGAGGCAGGGAATTCTACAAATTCCTCATCGCAGTTGTAAATAACCTACCCCTTATTCTTAAACTGTGTCCCCCTAGTTCTGCCTTTTCTCCCCAGTCTCTCCCTCTTTCCCAGTCTCTCCACCTCTCTCACCCCCCTCCCTCTCTACCCATCACCCCATTTCTCTCTCTCCTCTCTTTTGACTAAACAAAATAAACAAAGTTAAAATAAAAACTAAACTCTCCCCTCTCTTCCTGCTCTTTCTCCCCATGTCCCTCTCTCTCTCTCTCCCTTTCTCCCCCTCTCTCTCTCTTCCCCCTTTATCTCACTCTCTCTCACTTTCCCCCTCTCTCTCCTCCCTCTCTCTCTTCCCCTCTCTCTCTCTCACCCCACGCTCTCCCTTCATTCAGTCTCTCCCCGCTCTCTCTCTCTCCCCTCTCCCCCCCTTTTATCTCCCCCGTGCACTATATAAGAATACATTTAAAAGTCACAGCGTCATGGAGTCATGCAGCACGGAAATATCCGGCCCAACTCTCCCACTCCAATGCAACTTGCCCCTTCTATTCCAGTCCCACCTTCCGCGTTTGCCCCATATCCCTCTCAACCCGTCCCATCCACGTACACGTCTAAATGTTTCTTAAACGTTGCACTAGTAAATGCCTCTGGCAGCCCGTTCTATACACCCACGACTGTGTGTACGAGGACATTCTGGGGTTTTTTTGTGCGAGATTGTAGCCTATGTCTGACTTTCCTCAGATAGGCACAGACACAAAGTAAACCAGCTCGAAGTTCAGAGGCGGTTCCATCTAACAAGTCGGTTCATTAAAGGCCTTATCGACGCACAAAGGGAAACACACTGAGGAGACCCACCTCTCTCTCTCCTCTCCTGTCCTCTCTCCCCCTCTCCTCCCTCTCCTCCTCCCCCCTCTCCCCCATACCCCTCTCTCCCACACAAAGCTCCCTCTCTCTCCCCTCTCTAATTCTACTATCAGTTAAGACCTTATGACAAACGGGGAGGATTGGGGAGTGGAGGAGGTGTGTGGGAGAGAGAGGGGTAGTGTGGGAATGAGAGGAGTGGGGAGAGAGTGTGCGGTGGAGCATGGGGAGAGATAGGGGGAGTGTGGGGAATGTGAGGGGTAGGGGTGTGGGCAGAGAGGGGATGTGCGTGGGGAGAGAGATGGCGAGGCGCGTGGGGGAGAGAGGGGGAGGAGTGTGGGGGAAAGAAAGGGAGGAGTGGTGAGTGTATGGGGAGAAAGCAGGAGTGTGGGGTTGGAGAGTGGGAGGAGTGTGGAGAGAGGGGAGGAGGTGGGAAAGCAGAATCGGAAAAGTGGGGAGAGAGAGAGAGGACAGAGAATTGGAGGAAGGAGAGAGAGAGAGAGAGTGAGGTGTGTTGGGAGAGACGCATAATGTGTTATTCTTTCAATCGTATCCCGCAGAAAGTTATCGACTAATTATCACCGCTGCCTATTAAATTGAAAATAACAAATAAATACGTCTGCACCCGCCAACGTAGATAGAACAACAAGATGCCGTGAGAGCTCATTACAGATGAGATTAATTACTGATAATGTCACTGCTTATCCAGACCTACCTCTGACAACACTGATAAAGTCACTGCTTATCCAGACCCATCACTGACCACACTGATAATGTCACTGCTTATCCAGACCCATCACTGACCACACTGATAATATCACTGCTTATCCAGACCCATCACTGACCACACTGATAATGTCACTGCTTATCCAGACCCATCACTGACCACACTGATAATGTCACTGCTTATCCAGACCCATCACTGACCACACTGATAACATCACTGCTTATCCGGACCCATCACTAACCACACTGATAATGTCACTGCTTATCCAGACCCTTCACTGACCACAATGATAATATCACTGCTGATCCGGACCTTTGACAAAGTCTCTCATGGTAGACCGATCCAAGAGGTGAAGGCACACGGGGTTAACAGTGCCTTGGTCGTATGAATTGAGAACTGTCTGAATGATAGAAAACAGAGGGTTGTGGTGGAAGTGCAATATTCAGGCTGGAGGTCTGTGACCTGTAGTGATACACAGGGATCTGTGCTGGGACCTCTGCTGTTTGTGATACACATGAATATCTTAGTTGTGAATATACAGGGGTTGCTTTGTAAGTTTGCAGACGACACCAAGATTGCTGGGGTTGTGGAATGTGAGGGAGGCTGTCTCAGTATTCAGCGGCATATAGATCAAGTAGGGAGATGGGAGGAGTGGGGGAAATCACAGATGGAGTTTATTCTGAGCAAGTGTTAGATGTTGGTTGGTCAAATGTAAGTGCAAAATATACAATTAATGGCTTGACCTTTAACATCACTGATGTATAAAGGGATCTTGCGATCCAAGTTCACACCTGCCTGAATGTGATAACGGCAGTAGACAGCGGTAAAGAGGAATATGGTACAGTTTCTTTCATTGGTCAAGGAGTGGTGGTCTGTCTCAGGAATAGGTGCTGGCTCATTGTTGTTTGTCATCTGTGTCAATGAGTTGCGTGAGAATGTACTGGGACTAATTATTAAGTTTCCAGTTGACACTAAAGTAGTGGTATCGCAGGCAGTGAAATGATTGGCAAGGATTAAAGCAGGAACTTTTTCAAATTGGAAAATGGGCTAAATAGTAAATGGTGTTTCTTGCAGAGAAATGCGAGTAATTAAATTAGGGAAGACAACCCAGGGCATGATCTTCACCGTGAATGGTAGTTAGCTGGAGAGTGCTGTCGAGCAGAGGGATCTCAGAATAAAAGCACATTTTTGCAAGAAAAGGGATGTAACAGGGGGATAAGGCGGAGGAGAAGGTTTTTTGGCCCACTGTCTTCATCAGCCAGTGAATAAAATTTTAAAGTTGGAAAGCTATGTTCAGTTGGACAAGACGTTGTTGAGGACGCACTTCGAGTAACGTGTATAATTTTTCGTCAGCATGTTTAGGAAATATGCCACTAATTTGTAAAGAGTCCTGAAAATATTTTACAACACGTTGCCAGAAAACAAGGGTCGGAGCTACAGGAAAATGTTGGGCTGCCAGGACTTTGTTTCATGGAGCGCAGCAGGCTGTGCAGTGACCTCATAGAGGTGGACAGTGTCATAGGTAACGTCATAATGGGAACACTAAGACATGTCGACAGGTACATGAGGGGAATGGTTTAGAGGGAGATGATTCACATGCCGGTAAATGGGAATAGTTGAGATGAACTAAAATGCACCATCGCTCCCCATGAAGCACGGCAGCCTTTGGCCAAACGTTGCGCCAGGTACAGCACTAACAAATAAACTGCTTTTAAATGGCCCTTGGATATTCTGTTACCACTGAACTCTAACCTTGAAATCATGGGATTTGCCTATCATATATATTGGTCATTTTTGATAACAGTCCCTGATCATTGAAGTGTTTATTTCAGTTTCTATGAGTGCCAGGTTTGCACTGCATGATGGGAGATATGCTCTCTTGAATTGCTTGATAAATAAGCACATAAATGAAGTCTGCGTGTGTGGCAGCTTTCTCTGTGCCGCTGTGTGGACAGCCCAGACGGATGAGTTGGTCATTTACTCTCAGACCGACCTTACTGTCTGGTCTGTGGGTTTGAATTAACATCTACCTGTCACCTGGTCTGAAGTGGTTCACCACAATATAAACTGCAGATTGAACAGAGCCACAGCTAATGTTCACCGGCTGGAACTAATATTCCCCACTGGGCGAAGTACACAGAACATTTAGCCATCTCCCCCTTTCTCAGATCTGAAGCTGCATTTTAATTTTCAGCATTATGTGTTATTCTTTCAAATGTATGCCGGAGAGAGTTAATTAGCATTTCTAACCTGTTAATTAAGAAGAAAATAATAAGTTAACGCATCTTCAGCTGCCGTGTTTACCAGCGTGGATAGAGCAGCAAGATGGAATTAGTGCTCATTAAAGTTTAGATTAATTATGGATACTGAACGAGTTAACAATAGACAATAGGTGCAGGAGTAGGCCATTCGGCCGTTCGAGCCAGTACCACCATTCAATGTGATCATGGCTGATCATTCTCAATCAGTACCCCGTTCCTGCCTTCTCCTCATACCCCCTGACTCCGCTATCCTTAAGAGCTCTATCTAGCTCTCTCTTGAATGCATTGGGAGAATTGAGCTCCACTGCCATCTGAGGCAGAGAATTCCACAGATTTACAACTCTCTGAAAACGTTTTTCCTCATCTCCGCTCTAAATGGCCTACCCTTTATTCTTAAACTGTGACCCCTTAATAATCTTATATGTTTCGATCAAATCCCCTCTCATCCTTCTAAATTCCAGTTTATACAAGCCTCGTCGCTCCAGTCTTTCAACATATGACAGTCCCGCCATTCCGGGAATTAACCTAGTAAATCTACGCTGCACGCCCTCAATAGCAAGAATATCCTTCCTCAACCCCTTTAGAATCGAACATTTGAATTAAAAGGAAGGGATTCTTTGAGAAGATGTGGGAAAAATGGATCGTTCATTTCAGCCATGACACCAACTGGATAAATGCCGAGCTAGATATTGGAAGACTGTGTTGTATAGAACTAGATGGTATGTTTGTGCGAATATTGAAATATCTCTAGATAACCAATCATTGTTACTTTTTTATATTTTATTTGGTAAGTGTACCACACTGTCTTGTTCAAATGTATTTATTTATCTATTTATCTCCTTTATTTATTTAGTTATCAATTCATTTATTTATTTAATTTTGTTGTTTTTCTTATTTTATTTTATTCATGTTGATGGTGTTGTACTGTTTTGTATATTTCTCAGTGAAAAAACAATAAAAACAGAAGAGACAAAAAAGAAAGAATTCTTTATTTCACATCATATCAAATGTAAAACATCGGGGGCAGATTTAATGAGATCATGTCACTGCTTATCCAGACCCATCACTGACCACACTGATAATGTCACTGCTTATCCAGACCCATCACTGACCACCCTGATAATGTCACTGCTTATCCAGAGAGAAAGAGAGTGAAGAGTGTGGGGAGGAAGAGAGGAGGAACGTGGAGAGAGAGGGAGGTGTGTGGGGAGAGAAATGGGAGGAGTGGAGGGAGGGGATGGAGGGTGGGAAGGGAGGGGGTTTGGGGAGAGGAATTGAATAGTGTGGGGAGAGAGAGGGAGTGGGGAGATAGAGTAGGCAGGATGAATGTGGGGAGCGAGAGAGGAGTGTGAGGAGAGAGAGGGGGATTGTGGGGAGAATGACGGGGAGGACTGTGGGGAGAGAGGGGGTTTTAGGGGATGGGGAGGGAGGGTGAGAGAGAGGGTGCAAGGATTGTGTGGGGAGTGGGATGAATGTGGGGATGGAGGGGGGAGTGGGGGAGAGTGGGGGAGAGGGAGAGGAGATGGGTGTGAGAGAGAGGAAGGTGTGTGGTGAGAGAGAGAGGGAGGAGTGTTGAGGGAGGATGGGGATTGTGGAGAGAAATGAGGAATGTGGGAATTGAGAGGGGAGGACTGTGGGGAGAGGGGGGAGTGGGCAATAGACAATAGACAATAGACAATAGGTGCAGGAGTAGGCCATTCAGCCCTTCGAGCCAGCACCGCCATTCAATGCGATCATGGCTGATCACTCTCAATCATACCCCATTCCTGCTTTCTCCCCATACCCCCTCACTCCGCCATCCTTAAGAGCTCTATCCAGCTCTCTCTTGAAAGCATCCAACGAACTGGCCTCCACTGCCTTCTGAGGCAGAGAATTCCACACCTTCACCACTCTCTGACTGAAAAAGATCTTCCTCATCTCCGTTCTAAATGGCCTACCCCTTATTCTTAAACTGTGGCCCCTTGTTCTGGACTCCCCCAACATTGGGAACATGTTTCCTGCCTCTAATGTGTCCAATCCCCTAATTATCTTATATGTTTCAATAAGATCCCCCCTCATCCTTCTAAATTCCAGTGCATATAAGCCTAATTGCTCCAGCCTTTCAATATACGATAATCCCGCCATTCCGGGAATTAACCTACGGAGAGAGAGGAGTGTGAAAGAGAGGGAGTGTTGCCAGAGACAGTGCGGAACAGATTCACCAGGATGTTATCTCGAATGGACAGCATTAGTTTGTAGACAGAATCAATTGTGTGCGATTGGTCTCCATGGAACGCAGGAGGATGAGAGGTGATCTCAGAGACGTGTTTTAGATCATGAAAGGAATAGATCGGGCGATGCTCAGGTTCTCCTGCCCTTAGTAGGAGAATCGAGGTCCAGAGGACATACGTTTAAGGTGAAGGGGAAATGATTGAATAGGAATCTGAGGGGTAACGTTTTCACACAATGGGTGGTGGATGTATGGAACAAACTGCCAGATGAGGAATTTGAGGCGGGGACTATTCCAACGTTTATGAAATAGTTAGACAGGTTGGGTACATGAATAGGACAGATTTGGTGGGATATGGACCAATGCAGACAGGTGGAACTAGCGTAGATGGGGCCTGTTGGCTGACGTGGGCAAGTTGGGCCGAAGGGCCTGATTCCACACCATATCTATCTATGACTATATGAGTACAGGGCTGAACTACCTCCTCTGAAAGTTCGTTCCACACACCCACCACGGGTTTTGGCAACATCCTCGTAAATCTCCTCCATCACCTTTCCAGATTGACACCATCTTTCCTGTATCATGGTGCCCAAAACTGAACACAATACTCCAAATGCAGCCTCACCAACGTCTTACACAACCGCAACATAACCTCTATACACAATGCTCTGACAAAAGACGGCCAATGTAACAAAATACTTTTTGACCACACTATCAACCTGTGACACTATGTACCTATTTCAACACACTATGTACCTGTCGTCCTATATCCCTTTGTTCTACAGTTAATTCACATTTCTGCCTCGTTTCCAGGTCAACGGTATTGACACTTCTGAACTCACTGATGGTTTCACTTCCCATGTGCGTCTGATTGTGAATACACTTGCACTACAGCTGAACATCCAAATAAAGAATAATCAAGACTTAACTGCTCCTCCAAGTGCAGCGCTCTCCTCAGTCATACTTCAAATATCTGCGAAGCCCTTTTGTGTAGTTCTGGTCACCATATTATACCAATGATGTCCTATTGCCAGAGGCGGTGGTGAACAGATTCACCAGGATGTTATCTGGAATGGACAGCGTTAGTTTGAGGACAGATTTGATCAGGTGGGATTGATCTTATTGGAGCAAGAATGTACATGGACGACCTTACTGAGGCTTGTAAAATTATGTCAACTACAGCAGGGTTGAGTAGATGGTCGCAGTTATTTCCCAGGCTGGGAGAATCTGAACCCAGAGAAGTTACGTTTAATCGAAAGGGGAGAGATTTAAGGGAATTCTGACTTCAAAGATGGTGCAATCTTTTCATTTGAGGCGGTGGGGACAGATACCATCTCAGCAAATAAACAGCATTTGGACAGGCGTTTGTTTCGGATAGGAATGGGCAGATATGGGACAAATACAGGTGAATGAGATTACCGTAGATAGGTATCTCGGTCCGCATGGACCGCTGGGCTGAAGGGCCTGTTTCCCTGTTGTTCACATGACTGGAATCAGCGGTTCTGTAATCACTAATGTGCTCTGTCATCGGCCTCCCCAGTTGTAGCCACATTGCAGACACATCACTGACTGCACAACAGTGGCGATACTGTATTGGGTGGTGGTGTCACCAACAACGGAGGCACATTGTTCATCTCCCTCGCAAGTGTCCAACAGGTGCTTCACTCTCCTTAAACTAAACTCTAGCCTAGAAATCCGAGGAATTAAACGCCAATAGGTGTCGAATGTTCTCACACCTGCAGTTTAAACAACAAAATGATATAACTGCCTATCATATACGTTGGTCGTTTTAATATGTCTCGGATCATTGAAGTGTTTCTTTCAGTTTCTATGTGTACCAGATATACATAACAGGAAGGGAGAAATGCTCTCTTGAATTAATTAATAAATAGGCACAGAAATACAGACTGAGTGTGCGTGAGAGCTCTCTTAACTTCACTGGAATTTAGGATGAGAGAGGATCTTGTCGAAACATACAGAATTCTGAAGAAGGGTCTCCACCTATTCCTTCTCCCAAGAGATGCTGCCTGTCCCGCTGAGTTACTCCAGCTTTTTGTGTCTATCTGTTGAAACCAGCATCTACAGTTCCTTCTTACACATATACATATCTTAAGGGATTGGACAGGCTAGATACAGGAAAAATGTTCCCGATGTTGTGGGAGTCCAGAAAAGGGATCACAGTTTACGAATAAGGGGTAGCTCAATTATTACTGAGATGAGGAAAAACTAATCTGTCGTCGACCTCCCCAGTTGAGATGAATTGTGAATCTGTGGAATTCTCTGCCACAGAAGTCAGTGGAGGCCAATTCACAGGAGGTTTTCAAGAGAGAGTCAGATATGGCTCTTACTGCTAACGGAATAAAGCTGCATGGGGAGAAAGCAGGAACGGGGTACTGATTTAGGATGGTCGGCCTTGATCATATTGAATGGCGGTCCTGGCTCAAAAGGCCAAATGGCAAATTCCTGCAACTATTTTCTATGTTTCTATGTTTCTGAACCATTGTGGACAGCCCAGACGGGTGAGTTGGTCATTAACTCTCAGACCGTCTTTGTTGTCAGGTCTGTAGGTTTGAATTAGCATCAACCTGTCAACTGGTCTGAAGTAGTTCAATAAAAAATAAACTGCAGATTGAACAGAACCTTGCCTTGTGTTCACCGGCTGGAACTAATATTCCCCACTGGGTGAATGGCACAGCACAATTGCTCAACTCTCCCTATCTCAGATCAGAAGCTGCATTTTAATTTTCAGCATTATGTGTTATTCTTTAAATTGTGTGCCGGAGAGAGGCAATTAGTATTTATAACGATTGTTAATTAAGATGAAAATCGCAAATGAATGCATCTTCACCTGCCGTGTTTACCAGCGTGGATAGAGCAGCAAGATGGAGTTAGTGCTCATTGCAGATGAGATTAATTACAGATACTGAACGTACGTTAACCCTTTACAGTCAAACATCTGCAATAATGCAAATCATATGTTTGTTATCCACTTTGGTATAAAATATAAAACACAGGAGTTAAGATGAAATGGAAGTATCACAACCTGATGCTTAGACAGAGAAACATAGAAAAATAGAAAACAATTGCAGGAGTGGGACATTCGGCCCTCGAGCCTGCACCACCATTCAACATGATCATGGCTGATCATCCTAAATCAGTAACCCGTTCCTGCTTTCTCCCCATATCCTTTGTTTCCGTGACCCGAAGTGCTATATCTAACTTTTGCTTGAAAGCATCCAGTAAATTGGCCTCCACTGCCTTCTGTGGCAGAGAATTCCACAGATTCACAACTCCCTGGGTGAAAAGTTTATCCTCACATCAGTCCTAAATAGTAAACCTCTTATTCTAAAACTGTGACCCCCGGACTCCCCCAACATCGGGAACATATTTTCTCATACAGCCTGTCCAATCCCTTAAGAATTTTATGTTTCTATAAGATTATAAGATCAGTGATAATGTCACTGCTTATCCCGACCCACCACTGACCACACTGATAATGTCACTGCTTATTCAGACCCATCACTGACCACACTGATAATGTCACTGCTTATCCAGACCCATCACTGACCACACTGATAATGTCACTGCTTATCCATAGCCATCACTGACCACAAAGATAATGACACTGCTTATCCAGACCCATCACTGACCACACTGATAATGTCACTGCTTATCCATAGCCATCACTGACCACACTGATAATGTCACTGCTTATCCAGACCCATCACTGACCCCCCTGATAATGTCACTGTTTATCCAGACCCATCACTGACCACACTGATAATGTCACTGTTTATCCATAGCCATCACTGACCACACTGATAATGTCACTGCTTATCCAGACCCATCACTGACTGCACTGACGTCACACACAGGTAATTTCTTTGAATCATCCATTCCAAGGACATCTCACATAACAACCAGTTCCCAGTTCCGTCGCACAATGCTCAGATATATTTTCACCAATGAAATCATTGGCAACATTGGCCTCGTGCTGAGCCACGGTAGATGATTGAACAAATATGCAGGTTACTGACCCACAGCTAACCATTGAACTGAAACTCTGACTGTTAATGTTAAAAAACAAGTGTGATTAACATGATTTGGCTTGAAGTGGATGATCAGCCATGGTAACAAAGAATGGCGGTGCTGGCTCGAAGGGCCTAATGGCCTCCTCCTGCACCTATTTTCTATGTTTCTATGTTTCGAAGTGAATCTGTTCTCCGATCCCAGGACAGAGATCTATGGACAAGTGAGGAATGTCTTACTGCCCTATTTGTGCACACACCCTCCAGTTATAGAGACATGGAGTCAGAGAATCTTAGAGGCTTCGGCCCAGACTGCCCACACTGGCCAACATGTCTCATCCACACTAGTCCCACCTGCCTTCGATCGGCACATATTCCTATCAATGGCTAATCGATGCCTGTCTAAATGGTCCTTCAAGTTTGAGAGAGTATTTTTGTGTTAGCACCTTAATATAATACATTTTATAATGAGTAGCTTTAGTATCTCTGTACCTGATAGTACCTTTTATAGTCAGCTTTTCTAAGAAGTGAGCAAAAAAGGTCGATCAGGGCAGATCTGTAGATATTGAATACATGGACTTCAGCATTGTATTCGAGAAGGTTCCTCGTGGTAGCTTGCTCTTGAAGGTTAGATCGCATGAGACGCAAGGAGAGATAGCTGAATGGATAGCAAATTGGCTTCATGGAAGGAAGCAGAGGGTGATAGTGGAAGGTTGCTTCTCAGACTGGACGCCAGTGACTAGTGGCATGCGTCAGGGTTCGCTGCTGGGCCCGTTACTGTTTGTCATCTATATCAAAGATTTGGATGAGATCACGCAGCGGCAAGATTAGCAAGTTTGTAGTTGAAACAAAAGTGGGTTGTTTTGCAGTCAGTAAAGATGTTTGTTATGAAGTGCAATATGATCTTTATCGATTAGTCACGTGTACTGAGGAATGGTTGATGGAATTAATGCAGATAAATATGAGAAGCATAGAAACATAGAAAATAGGTGCAGGAGGAAGCGATTTGGCCCTTCTAGCCAGCACCGCCGTGCATTGTGATCATGGCAAAGCATCCACAATCAGTAACCTGTGCCTGCCTTCTCCCCATATCCATTGATTCCGCTTGGCCCTAGAACTCCAGCTAACTCTCTTGTAAATTCATCCAGTTTGTTGGCCTCCACTGCCTTCGTAGGCAGAGAATTCCACAAATTCACAACTCTCTGGGTGAAAAAGTTTTTTTTCACCTCAGTTTGAAATGGCCTCCCCTTTAATCTTAGACTGTGCCCCCCTTGTTCTGGACTCCCCCAACATCGGGAATATTTTTTCCTGCATCTAGCTTCTCCAGTCCTTTTATAATTTTATCCATTTCTATAAGATTCCATCTCATACATCTGAATTCCAGTGAATACAAGCCCAGTCTTTCCAATCTTTCCTCATTTGACAGTCCCGCCATCCCGGGGATTAACCTCGTGATTCAACGATGCACTGCCTCAATCGCAAGGATGTCCTTCCTCAAATTAGGAGACCAAAACTGCACACAATATTCCAGATGTAGTGGCATCATTGCCCTATACAAATGCAGAAGGACCTCTTTACTCCTATAGTCAATTCAAAGTATGGTATTGCAAAGTGAGGTATTGCATTTTGAGAAATCTAACCTGGGCAGGACCGACACAGTGAATGGTAGGGTTCTGGGTAGTGTTGTAGGGCAGAGGGATCTAGGAGTGCAGGTGCACAGTTCCTTGAAGGCGGAAGCACAGGTCGATCTGGTGTTGACAAAAAGGCTTTTGGCACATTGGCCTTTATCAGCCAGAGTATGGAGTATGGATGTTGGGAGGTCATGTTGCAGTAATATAAGACCTTCGTGAGGCTGCATTTGGAGTATTATGTTCTGTTCTGGGTGCCGTGTTATAGGAAAGACGTTGCCAAACTGGAAACGTTCCAGGTACATTTTACGAGGATAGTGCCAGTGTCTGACCTGTAGGAAGAGGTTGAGTAGGCTCGGACTATCCATTGGAGTATAAGAGGAAGAGGGGTGATCTTATTTAGGTGTATTTGATCATGAGAGGAATTGATCGGATAAATGCACAGATTCTCTTGCCCTGAGTACGAGAATCGAGCTCCAGAGGACATACTTTTAACATGAATAGGAAAAGCTGTCATTGGAATCGGTGGGATAACTCTTTCACACAAAGGGTGGTGGATGCATGGAACAAGCTGCCAGAAGAGGTAGTTGAGGCAGGGACAATCCCAACATTTAAGAAATTGTTAGACAGGTACACGAAGAGGACGGGTTTGGAGGGATATGGATGAAACGGAGGCAGGTGGGAGCAGGGACATGTTGGATGGTGTGGGCAAGTTGGGCCGAAGGGCCTGTTTCCACAACGTATCACTCCATGACTCTATGAGCACCGGCCTGAAAAACCTCCTCTGGCAACTCGTTCCATTCACCCACCAAACTTTGTGTGATAAATTACCCCTCAGGTTCCGATGAAATGTTCCCACCTCATCTTAAACCTCCGTCCCATGGTTCTTGCTTCCCCTTCTCTGTGCGCCTGCCAGGTGTATTCCTTTCGTTATTTTGTTCACCTCTAAAAGATCACCCCAGTTAATCCTGCGCATCAAAGAATAAATTACTAGCCTGCTGAATCTGTGGCTGTAGACCAGGCCCTCCAGTCCTGGCAACATCCTCGTAAATCTGCTCTACGCCCTTTGCAGATTTACACCATTTTCCCGATACTACGGTGCCCAACACTGAACACAATAATCTAAATATGGACTCACCAACGTCTTAAACAATTGCAACATGACCTCCCAACTTCAAAACTCAAAGCTCTCGCTGATGAAGGCCAATGTGCCTAAAGCCTTTTCGACCAAACTATTTACCTATGACGCTACATTTAACGCACTGTGTACCTGTCGTGCTAGATCCCTCTGCTCTACAGTTAATGCATCTTTTTGTCTCGGTTCCAGCTCATCGGGACTGACACCCCTGAATTCACAGATGGTTTCATTTCCAATCTGCGTCTGCTTCTGAACAAACCTGCACTGCAGCTGAACATGAAATTATAGAAAAATCAAGACCTAACTGCTCCTCCACGTGCAGCGGCCTCCTCAGTTGTGCTTCAAATATCTGCGAGGCCCTTTTGTGTAGTTATGGTCACCATATCATGGAAATTATGTCCTATTGCCAGAGACAGTGCGGAACAGGTTCACCAGGATGTTATCTGGAATGAATAGTTAGAAGACAGATTAGATCTGTGCTGGGCTCAATGTTGTTTGTCATCCATATCAATGAGTTGCATGAAATTGTACAAAGACTAATTTTTAAGTTTGCAGTTGACACTAAAGTAGATGGTATCACAGACTGAAAATGTTTAGCAAGAATTAAAGCAGGAACTTTTCAAATTGGAAAATGGGCTGAGAAATAGCAAACGGTGTTTCTTCCAGATAAGTGTGAGATTTTAATTTTTGAAGTAAAATCAGGGCATGACCGTTATCGTGAATGGTAGTTAGCTAGGGAGTGTTGTAGAGCAAAGGGATCCATACATTAGAAGTAACTCCAGCAAGTCTGCAGATGACACAATGCTGGGTGACAGTGTGAACTGCAAAGAGGATGTTAAGAGGTTGCAGGGTGACTACGCCAGGTTGAGTGAGTGGGCAGATGCATGGCAGATGCAATATAATGTAGATAAATGTGAGGTTATCCACTTTGGCAGCATAAACAAAGAGACAGATTACTATCTCAATGGTGTCAGATGAGGTAACGGGGAAGTACAACACGACCTGGGTGTCCTTGTACACCAGTCACTGAAAGTAAGCGTGCAGGTACAGCAGGCATGGAAGAAAGATAATGGCATGTTGGCCTTCATTACGAGAGGATTTGAATAAAGGTGCAAAGAGGATCTTTTGCAGTTGTATTTTTTGGTCTCATAATTTGAGGAAGGACGTTGAGGCAGTGCGCCATATGTTCACGAGGTTAATCCCTGGGATGGCGGGACTGTCATATTAGGAAAGATTGGAAAGACTGGGCTTGTATTTACTGGAGTTTAGAAGGATGAGAGGGGATCTTATAGAGACGTATAAAATTATAAAAGTACTGGACAAGCTAGATGTAGGAAAAATATTTCCAAAGTTGGGGGAGTCTAGTACCAGGAGCCAAAGTCTAAGAATAAAGGGGAGGCCATTTAAAACTGAGGTGAGAAGAAACTTTTTCACCCAGAGACTTGTGAATTTATGGAATTTTCTGCCACAAAAGGCAATGGAGGCCAATTCACTGGATGAATTTGAAAGAGAGTTAGACAGAACTCTAGGGGATGGTGGAATCAAGCGATATGGGGAGAAGGCAGGCACAGGTTACTGATTGTGGATGATCAGCCATGATCACCATGAATGGCGGTGCTCGCTCGAAGGGTCTAATGGCCTCCCCCTGCACCTATTTTCTATGTTTCCAAGTTTCTATGTTACATAGTTCAAAGAAAAGGGACGAAACAGGGAGGTGGGGTGGTGGAGAAGGTTTTTTGAAGCACTGTCTTCATCAATCAGTGAATAAAATTTAGAAGTTGGAAAATTATATTCAGTTCGACAAGACGTTGGTGAGGACGCACTTGGAGTAACGTGTATAATTTTTCGTCAGCATGTTTAGGAAATATGCCACTAATTTGTAAAGAGTCCTCAAAATATTTTACAACACGTTGCCAGAAATCAAGGGTCGGAGATACAGGGAAAGGCTGGGCTGCGAGGAATTTATTTCATGAAGCGCAGCAGGCAGTGGAGTGATCTCATGGAGGGGCAGGGTATCATAGGTAACATAGTAATATCAACACAAAGTCATTTGGACAGGTACATGAAGGGAATGGTTTAGAGGGAGATGATTCATATGCCGGTAAATGGGAATACTTCAGATGAACTAAAATGCACCATCCCACCCCATGCAACACGGCAGCCTTTGGCCAAACGTTGCGCCAGGTACAGCACTAACAAATATACTGCTTTTAAATGGCCCTTGGATATTCTGTTACCACAGAACTCTAACCTTGAAATCATGGGATTTGCCTGTCATATATATTGGTCATTTTTGATAACAGTCCCTGATCATTGAAGTGTTTATTTCAGTTTCTACGTGTGCCAGGTTTACACTGCATGATGGGAGATATGCTCTCTTGAATTGCATGATAAATAAGCACATAAATGAAGTCTGCGTGTGTGGCATCTTTCTCTGTGCCGCTGTGTGGACAGCCCAGACAGATGAATTGGTCATTTACTCTCAGACCGACCTTACTGTCTGGTCTGTGGGTTTGAAGTGACTTCTACCTGTCAACTGGCCTAAAGTAGTTCACTACAAAATAAACTGCAGATTGAACAGAGCCACAGCTCGTGTTCACCGGCTGGAACTAATATTTCCCATTGGGCGAAACGCACAGAACATTTACCCAACTCACCCTTTCTCAAATCTGAAGCTGCATTTTAATTTTCTGCATTTTGTGTTATTATTTCAAGTGTATGCCGGAGAGAGTTAATTAGCATTTCTAACCTGTGTTAATTAAGATGAAAATAACAAGTTAATGCATCTTCAGCTGCCGTGTTTACCAGCGTGGATAGAGCAGCAAGATAGAGTTCGTGCTCATTAAAGTTTAGATTAATTATGGATATTGAACTTGAGTTAACCCTTTAGAGTCGAACATTTGAATTAAAAAGAAGGGATTCTTTGAGAGGATCTGGGAAAAATTGATCGTTTATTTGAGTCATGACACCAACTAGATAAATGCCGAGCTAGATATTGGAAGATTGTGTTATATGGAACTAGATGTTATGTTTGTGCGAATATTGCAATATTTCTAGATAACCAACATTGTTACTTTTTCATATTTTATTTGGTAAGTGTACCACACTGTCTTATTCAAATGTATTTATTTATTTATCTCCTTTGTTTATTTATTCATTTATTTTTGTTGTTTTTCTTATTTTATTTTATTTATGTTCATGATGTTGTACTGTTTTGTATATATCTCTGTGAAAAATCAATAAAAACTGAAGAGAAAAAAAAGAAAGGATGCTTTATTTTACATCATATCAAATGTAAAACATCGGGGTCAGATTTAATGAGATCATGTCACTGGTTATCCAGACCCATCACTGACCACACTGATAATGTCACTGCTTATCCAGACCATTCATTGACAACACTGATAATGCCACTGCTTATCCAAACCCATCACTGACCACACTGATAATGTTACTGCTTATCCAGACCCGTCACTGACCAAACTGATAATGTCACTGCTTATCCAGACCCATCACTGACCACACTGATAATGTCACTGCTTATCCAGACCCATCACTGACCACACTGATAATGTCACTGCTTGTCCAGACCCATCGCTGACCACACTGATAATGTCACTACTTATCCAGAGAGAAAGAGAGTGAAGAGTGTGGGGAGGAAGAGGAGATGAGTGTGGGGAGAAAGGGAGCTGTGTGGGGAGAGAAAGGGGAGGAGTGGAGAGAAAGGAGGAGGATTGTGGGGATGGAGGGTGGGAAGAAAGGGAGTGTGGGGAGAGGAATTTAATAGTGTGGGGAGAGAGAGGTAGTGGGGAGAGAGAGGAGGCAGGATGACCGTGGTGAGCGAGCGGGGAGTGTGGAGAGAGACGGGGAGTGTGGGGAGAATGATGGGGAGGAGTGTGGGGAGAAAGGTGGTTTTAGGGGACAGGGGAGGGAGGAGTGTGAGAGAGAGGGAGGAAGGTTTGTGTGGAGAGAGAGTGGGAGGAATGTGGGGATGGAGGGGGTGGAGTGGGGAAGAGGGAGAGGAGGTGGGTGTGGGAGAGAGGAAGGTGTGTGGGGTGAGAGAGAGGAAGGAGTGTTGGGGAGGAGGGGGATTGTGGAGAGAAAGGAGGAATGTGGGAATTGAGAGGGGAGGACTGTGGGGAGAGGGAGGGGAGGAGTGGGGATACGGAGGGAGAGGAGTGTGAGGAACGGGAGGAGGGATTGTGTGGAGAGAGAAAGGATGCAGGGGGGAGTGTGGGAGAGGGAGAGGAGGTGGGTGGGGGATATAGGAAAATGTAGCAAGAGAACGGGAGGAGTGTGGGGGAGAGGGGGAGGAGTGGGGAGACAGTGTGGGAGGAGTGTGAAAGAGAGGGAGGAAGGATAGTGTGGAGAGCGAGTTAGAGGAATGTGAGGATGGAGGGGAGGAGTGGGGAGAGTGAAACGAGGGTGGGGGAGGAATGTAGCGAGAGCGAGGGCTACAGGGGAAAGAGGTACAAGAGGAGTGATGGGAGAGAGTGGAGGAGTGGGGAGTGAGTGGAGGAATGTGGCAGAGAAATGGGAGGGGAGGGATAGAGGAAGGAGTGAGGCGAGAGAGGGGAGGTATGTGGGGAGAGAGAGATGGGGCAGAGAATGGACGAACGGGGGAGAGAGGTGAGGAGATAGAGGTGGAGGTGTGTGGGGAATGAGGGGGAATGTGGGGAGAGAGAGGGGGAATGGGGGAGACAGAGGGGGAGGAGTGTGGGGACACAGAATGAGAGGAGTGGTGAGTGTGTGGGGAGAAAGACAGAGTGTGGGGTGGAGAATGAGAGGAGAGTGGGGAGAGAGGGGGTGTGGAGAGAGATGGGGAGGTGTGTGGGGAGAGAGATTGGAGGTGGCAGGACAGAGGGGAGTGTCGGGAGAGAGTGGGGAGGAGTGTGGAGAGAGGGGAGGAGATGGGAAGTCAGACGGTCAGAAAATTGGGGAGAGAGACGGGGGATCGGTATGGGAGAGAGAGAATGGACGTAGGGGGAGGGAGAGAGGCAGAGAGAGTGAGGAGTGTTGGGGAGACGCATTATGTGTTACTCACATGTATGCAGGAGAAAGATATTTATTCATTTTAACCACTGCCTATTAAAATGAAAATAACAAATAAAAACGTCTGCACCGGCCAACGTGGATAGAACAGCAAGATGCAGTGAGAGCTCATTAGAGATGAGAATAATTACTGATAGTGTCACTGCTTATCCAGACCCATCACTGACCACACTGATAATGTCACTGCTTACCCAGACCCATCACTAACCACACTGATAATGTCACGGCTTATCCAGACCCATCACTAACCACACTGATAATTTCACTGCTTATCCAGACCCATCACTGACCACACAGATAATGTCACTGACCACATTAACGTAACACACAGGTATGTTCTTTGTATCATCCATTCCAAGGACATCTCACATACTGTAACAACCAGCTACCCTGTTCCATCGCACGCTGCTCAGATATATTTTCACCAGTGACAACATTGACAACATTTGCCTCGTGCTGATTGGTACGGACACCTCTGAACTCACTGATGGTTTCACGTCCCATCTGCTTATGATTCTGAACGCATTTGCGTTACAAATGAATACCCATAAACAGAAAAATCAAGACTTAACTGTTCCTCCAAGTTCCAGCGCTTTCCTCAGTTGTACTTCAAATATCTGCGAGGCCCTTTTGTATAGTTCTGGTCACCATATTACAGATATGATGTCCTGTTGCCAGAGACAGTGCGGAACAGATTCACCAGGATGTTATCTGGAATGGACAGCGTTAGTTTGAAGACAGAATCAATTGGGTGGGATTGTTCTCCTTGGAGCGCAGGAGGACGAGGGGTGAACTTATAGACATGTTTTAGATCATGAAAGGAATAGATGTAGTGGATGCTCGGATTCTCCTGCCCTGAATAGGCGAATCGAGGTCCAGAGGACATACGTTTAAGTTGAAGGGAAAATCATTGAATAGGAATCTGAGGGGTAACTTTTTCACACAATAGGTGGTGGATGTATGGAACAAACTGCCAGATGAGGAATTTGAGGCAGGGACTATCCCAACATTTATGAAATAGTTAGACAGGTTGGGTAAATGAATAGGACAGGTTTGGTGGGATATGGACCAAATGCAGACAGGTGGAACTAATGTAGATGGGGCCTGATGGCTGGTGTGGGCAAGTTGGGCTGAAGGGCCTGATTCCACACCATATCACTCTATGACTATGAGTACAGGGCTGAACTACCTCCTCTGGCACCTCGTTCCACACACCCACCACCCTTTGTGTGAAAAATACCCCTCAGGTTCAGATTAAATTTCACCCCCTCATCTTAAACCTGCTCCCCATGGTTCCTGTTTCCCCTTCTCTGTGCGTCTGCCAGATCTATTCCTCTCATTATTTTGTTGATCTGTAGAAGATCATCCCTCATCCTCCTGCATCAAGAGATATAGGCCTCGGTTGCAGTTCATCGGTACCGACACTTCAGAACTCACTGGTGGTTTCACTTCCCATGTGCGTCTGATTGTGAACACACTTGCACGACAGCTGAACATCCAAACAAAGAATAACCAAGACTTAACTGCTCCTCCAAGTGCAGCGCTCTCCTACGTCGTACTTCAAATATCTGCGAGGCCCTTTTGTGTAGTTCTGGTCACCATATTATACAAATGATGTCCCGTTGCCAGAGGCAGTGCGGAACAGATTCATCAGGATGTTATTTGGAATGGACAGCGTTAGTTTGAGGACAGATTTGATCGGGTGGGATTTATCTCATTGGAGCAAGAATGCAGAGGGATGACCTTACTGAGGCTTGTAAAATTATGTCAACTATAGCAGGGTTGAGTAGATGGTCACAGTTATTTTCCAGGCTGTGAGATTCTAAACCCAGAGAACTTACGTTTATTCGAAAGGGGAGAGGTTTAAGGGAATTCTGACTTCAAATATGCAACAATCTTTTCATTTGAGGCGGTGGGGATAGATACCATCACAGCAAATAAACAGCATTTAGACAGCCGTTGTTTCGGATAGGAATGGAGGGATATGGGACAAATACAGGTGAATGAGATTACCGTAGATATGCATCTCGGTCCGAATGGACGAGTCGGGCCGAAGGGCCTGTTTCCCTGCAGTTCCCATGACTGGAATCAGCGGTTCTGTAATCACTAATGTGCTCTGTCATCGGCCTCCCCAGTTGTAGCCACATAGCAGACACATCACTGACTGCACAACAGTGGCGATACTGTATTGGGTGGTGGTGTCACCAACAACGGAGGCACATTGTTCATCTCCCTCACAAGTGTCCAACAGGTGCTTCACTCTCCTCAAACTAAACTCTAGCCTAGAAATCCGAGGAATTACACGCCAACAGGTGTCGAATTTTCTCAAACCTGCAGTTTAAACAACAACGCGATATAACTGCCTATCATATACGTTGGTCGTTTTAATATGTCTCAGATCATTGAAGTGTTTCTTTCAGTTTCTATGTGTGCCAAATATATACAGCAGGAAGGGAGAAACGCTCTCGTATTAATTAATAAATAGGCACAGAAATACAGACTGAGTGTGTGTGAGAGCTCTCTTGAATTAACTGGAATTTAGGATGAGAGGTGATCTTGACGAAACATATAGAATTCTGAAGAAGGGTCTCCACCCATTCCTTCTCCCAAGAGATGCTGCCTGTCCCGCTGAGTTACTCCAGTTTTTTGTGTCTATCTTCTGTTTAAACCAGCATCTGCAGTTCCTTCTTTCACATATACAATTCTTAAGGGATTGGAAAGGCTAGATACAGGAAAAATGTTCCCGATGTTGTGGGAGTCCAGAACAGGGATCACAGTTTGCGAATAAGCGGTAGCTCAATTATTACTGAGATGAGGAAAAACTGAATTGTCGTCGGCCTCCCCAGTTGAGATGAATTGTGAATCTGTGGAATCTGAGGGGTAATGTTTCACATAAATCGTGGTGGGTGTGTGGAACGAGCTGCCAGAGGAGCTAGTTCAAACCTGTACTCATAGAGTCATAGAGTGATATGGTGTGGAAACAGGCCCTTCGGCCCAACTTGCCCACTCCAGCCAAAATGCCACATCTACTCTAGTCCCACCTGTCTGCATTTGGTCCATTTCCCACCAAACCTGTCCTATTCATGCACCTGTCTAACTGTTTCATGAATGTTGGGATAGTCCCTGCCTCAAATACCTCCTCTGGCAGTTTGCTCCATTCATCCAACACCCACTGTGTGAAAATGTTACCCCTCAGATTCCTATTCAATCATTTCTCCTTCACCTTAAACGTATGTCCTCTGGACCTCGATTCTCCTACTCAGGGCAGGAGAAGCTGAGCATCTACCCGATCTATTCCTTTCATGATCTAAAACACGTCTATGAGATCACCCTTCGTCCTCCTGGCCTCCAAGAAGACCAAGCCCACCCAAATGATTCTGTCTTCAAACTAACGATGTCCATTCCAGATACCATCCTGGCAACAGGACATCATATCTATAATATGGTGACCAGAACTACACAAAAAAGGCCTTGCAAATATGTGAAGTACAACTGAGGAGAGCGCTGGAACTTGGAAGAGCAGTTAAGTCTTGATTTTTCTTTATTTGGGTGCTCATTTGTAGTGTAAGTGTGTTCAGAATCAGACACAGATGGGAAGTGAAACATTCAGTGAGTTCAGAGGTGTCCGTACCAATCTGCATGGGGCAAATGTTGTCAAACGTGTCGCTGGTGAAAATATATTTGAGCAGCTTGCGATGGAACTGGGTAGCTGGTTGTTACAGTATGTGAGATGTCCTTGGAATGGATGATACAAAGAACATACCTGTGTGTGACGTCAGTGTGGTCAGTGATGGGTCTGGATAAGCAGTAACATTATCAGTGTGGTCAATGATGGGCCTGGATAAGCAGTGACATTATCAGTGTGGTCAGTGATGGGTCTGGATAAGCAGTGACACTATCAGTGTGGTCAGTGATGGGTCTGGATAAGCAGTGACATTATCAGTGTGGTCAGTGATGGGTCTGGATAAGCAGTGACATTATCAGTGTGGTCAGTGATGAGTCTGGATAAGCAGTGACATTATCAGTGTGGTCAGTGATGTGTCTGGATAAGAAGTGACATTATCTGTGTGGTCAGTGACGGGTCTGGATAAGCACTGACATTATCAGTCTGGTCACTGATGGGTCTGGATAAGCAGTGACATTATCAGTAATTAATCTCGTCTCTAATGAGCTCTCACTGCATCTTGCTGTTCTATCCACGTTGGCCGGTGCAGACGTTTTTATTTGTTATTTTAATTTTAATAGGCAGTGATTAAAAGGAGTAAATAACTTTCTCCGGCATACGAGTGATAGAGTAACACATAATGCGTCTCCCGCAACACTCCTCACTCTCTCTGCCTCTCTCCCTCCCCCTCCGTCCATTCTCTCTCCCCCATATTAATCCCCCCTCTTGCTCCCCAATTTTCCGACCCTTTGACTTCCCACCTGCTCCACTCTCTCCACACTCCTCCCCACTATCTCCCCACACTCCCATCTGTCCTGCCACACTCCAACCTCTCTCCCCACACACCTCTCCCTTTCTCTCCACACCCCCTCTCTCCCCACTCTCCTCTCACTCTCCACCCCACACTCTGTCTTTCTCCCCACACACTCACCACTCCTCTCATTCTGTGTCCCCACACTCCTCCCCCTCTGCCTCCCCATTCCTCCCCTCTCTCTCCCCACATCCCCCCTCATTCCCCACACACCTCCACCTCTATCTCCTCCCCTCTCTCCCCATTCGTCCATTCTCTGCCCCATCTCTCTTTCCCCACATATCTCCCCTCTCTCGCCTCACCCCTTCCTCTCTCTACCCTCCCCTTTCTCTGCCACATTCCCCCACTCACTCCCCACTCCTCCACTATCTCCCATCACTCCTCTTGTACCTCTTTCCCCTGTACCCCTCGCTCTCGCTACATTCATCCCCCACCCTTCTTTCGCTCTCCCCACTCCTCCCCTCCATCCTCACATTCCTCTAACTCGCTCTCCACACTATCCTTCCTCCCTCTCTTTCACACTCCTCTCTCTCCGTAGGTTAATTCCCGGAATGGCGGGATTGTCGTATGTTGAAAGGCTGGAGCAATTAGGCTTCTATGCACTGGAATTTAGAAGGTTGAGGGGGGATCTTATTGAAACATATAAGATAATTAGGGGATTGGACACATTAGAGGCAGGAAACATGTTCCCAATGTTGGGGGAGTCCAGAACAAGGGGCCACATTTTAAGAATAAGGGGTAGGACATTTAGAACGGAGATGAGGAAGAACTTTTTCAGTCAGAGAGTGGTGAAGGTGTGGAATTCTCTGCCTCAGAAGGCAGTGAAGGCCAGTTCGTTGGATGCTTTCAAGAGAGAGCTGGATAGAGCTCTTAAGGATGGCGGAGTGAGGGGGTATGGGGAGAAAGCAGGAACGGGGTACTGATTGAGAGTGATCAGCCATGATCGCATTGAATGGCGGTGCTGGCTCGAAGGGCTGAATGGCCTACTCCTGCACCTATTGTCTATTGTCTATTGCCCACTCCCCCCTCTCCCCACAGTCCTCCCCTCTCAATTCCCACATTCCTCATTTCTCTCCACAATCCCCATCCTCCCTCAAAACTCCTCCCTCTCTCTCTCACCACACACCTTCCTCTCTCTCACACCCATCTCCTCTCGCTCTCCCCCGCTCTCCCCCACTCCCCCCTCCATCCCCACATTCATCCCACTCTCTCCCCACACAATCCTTCCACCCTTTCTCTCACACTCCTCCCTCCCCAGTCCCCTAAAACCCACCTCTCCCCCACAGTCCTCCCCGTCATTCTCCCCACACTCCCCCTCTCTCTCCTCACACTCGCCTCTCGCTCCCCACATTCATCCTGCCTACTCTATCTCCCGACTCCCTGTCTCTCCCCACACTATTCAATTCCTCTCCCCAAACCCCCTCCCTTCCCACCCTCCATCCCCTCCCACCACTCATCCCCTTTCTCTCCCCACACACCTCTCTCTCTCTCCACGTTCCTCCCCTCTTCCTCCCCACACTCTTCACTCTCTTTCTCTCTGGATAAGCAGTGACATTATCAGTGTGGTCAGTGATGGGTCTGGATAAGTAGTGACATTATCAGTGTGGTCAGTGATGGGTCTGGATAAGCAGTGCCATGATCTCATTAAATCTGACCCGTTGTTTTACATTTGATATGATGTGAAATAAAGAATTCTTTCTTTTTTGTCTCTTCTGTTTTTATTGTTTTTTCACTGAGAAATATACAAAACTGTACAACACCATCAACATGAATAAAATAAAATAAGAAAAACAACAAAAATAAATAAATAAATGAATTGATAACTAAATAAATAAAGGAGATAAATAGATAAATAAATACATTTGAACAAGACAGTGTGGTACACTTACCAAATAAAATATAATAAAGTAAGAATGATTGGTTATCTAGAGATATTTCAAGATTCGCACAAACATATCATCTAGTTCTATACAACACAGTCTTCCAATATCTAGCTCGGCATTTATCCAGTTGGTGTCATGATTGAAATAAACGATCCATTTTTCCGACATCTTCTCAAAGAATCCCTTCCTTTTAATTCAAATGTTCGATTCTACAGGGGTTGAGGAAGGATATTCTTGCTATTGAGGGCGTGCAGCGTAGATTTACTAGGTTAATTCCCGGAATGGCGGGACTGTCATATGTTGAAAGACTGGAGCGACGAGGCTTGTATACACTGGAATTTAGAAGGATGAGAGGGGATATTATCGAAACATATAAGATTATTAAGGGGTCACAGTTTAAGAATAAAGGGTAGGCCATTTAGAGCGGAGATGATTAAAAACGTTTTCAGAGAGTTGTAAATCTGTGGAATTCTCTGCCTCAGATGGCAGTGGAGGTCAATTCTCTCAATGCATTCAAGAGAGAGCTAGATAGAGCTCTTAAGGATAGCGGAGTCAGGGGGTATGGGGAGAAGGCAGGAACGGGGTACTGATTGAGAATGATCAGCCATGATCACATTGAATGGTGGTACTGGCTCGAACGGCCGAATGGCCTCCTCCTGCACCTATTGTCTATTGTTAACTCGTTCAATATCCATAATTAATCTGAACTTTAATGAGCACTAACTCCATCTTGCTGCTCTATCCACGCTGGTAAACACGGCAGCTGAAGATGCGTTAACTTATTATTTTCTTCTTAATTAACAGGTTAGAAATGCTAATTAACTCTCTCCGGCATACATTTGAAAGAATAACACATAATGCTGAAAATTAAAATGCAGCTTCAGATCTGAGAAAGGGGGAGATGGCTAAATGTTCTGTGTACTTCACCCAGTGGGGAATATTAGTTCCAGCCGGTGAACATTAGCTGTGGCTCTGTTCAATCTGCAGTTTATATTGTGGTGAACCACTTCAGACCAGGTGACAGGTAGATGTTAATTCAAACCCACAGACCAGACAGTAAGGTCGGTCTGAGAGTAAATGACCAACTCATCCGTCTGGGCTGTCCACACAGCGGCACAGAGAAAGCTGCCACACACGCAGACTTCATTTATGTGCTTATTTATCAAGCAATTCAAGAGAGCATATCTCCCATCATGCAGTGCAAACCAGGCACTCGTAGAAACTGAAATAAACACTTCAATGATCAGGGACTGTTATTAAAAATGACCAATGTACGTGACAGGCAATTATAATGTTTTCTGCTTAATCTGCACCTTTGAGAAGAGTGGACATTTATTGATGTTAAATTCCTCTGATTTCAAAGCTCGAGTTCTGTGGTAATAAAATATCCAAGGGCTATTTAAAAGCAGTTTGTATGTTAGTGCTGTCCCTGACGCAAATTTCAGACAAAGGTTGCCATGTTTCATGGGGAGGGGTGATGCATTTTAGTTCATCTGAACTATTCCCATTTCCCGGCATATGGATCATCTCCCTCTAAACCATTCCCCTCATGTACCTGTCCAAATGTCTTAGTGTTCCCATTATGACGTTACCTATGACACTGTCCACCTCTATGAGGTCACTGCACTGCCTGCTGCGCTCCATGGAATAAAGTCCTGGCGAGCCCAACATTTCCCTGTAGTTCCGACCCTTGTTTTCTGGCAACGTGTTGAAATTATTTTCTGCACTCTTTACAAATTAGTGGCATATTTCCTAAACATGGTGACGTATCCAAGTGCGTCTTCAACAAAGTCTTGCCCAACTGAACATAACTTTCCAACTTTTAAATTTTATTCACTGGCTGATGAAGACAGTGGGAAAAAAACCTTCCCCACCGCCCTATCCCCCTGTTACGTCCCTTTTCTTGCAACGATGTACTTTTATTCTGAGTTCCCTCTGCTCTACAACACTACCCAGCTAACTACCATTCGCGGTGAAGATCATGCCCTGGCTGGTCTTCCCTAATTTAAAATCTCACACATCTGCAAGAAGCACCATTTGCCATTTCTCAGCCCACTTTCCAATTTGAAAAAGTTCCTACTTAATCCTTGCCAACCATTTTCAATGCCTGTGATACCGCCTACTTTAGTGTCAACTGCAAACTTTTACATTAGTCCCTTACATTCTCAGGCAACTCATTGACACAGATGACAAACAACAATGAGCGCAGCACCAATCCCTGAGACAGACCACCACGCCTTGACCAATGGACGAAACTGTACCATATGCCTCTTTACAACTATCCACTGCCGTTATCACATTCAGGGATCTGTGGACCTGGATAGCAAGTTACTTTTATACATCACTGATGTTAAGGGTCATGCCATTAATTGTATATTTTGCACTTACATTTGACCACCCAACATCTCTCATTTGCTCAGAATAATCTGCATCTGTGATTTCCCCCACACCTCCCAACTCTCTACTTGATCTATACGCCACTGAATGCTGAGACAGCCTCCCTCACATTCCACAATCCCAGATATCTTGGTGTCATCCGCAAATTTACAAAGCAACCCATGTATATTCACGCCCAAGTCATTTATGTGTATCACAAACAGCAGAGGTCCTAGCACAGATACCTGTGTATCACTACTGGTCACAGACATCCAGCCTGAATATTGCCCTTCCACCACAACCCTCTGTCTTCTATCAGTCAGACAGTTCTGAATTCATGCGACCAAGTCACTGTTAATCCCGTGTTCCTTCACCTCCTGGATCGGTCTACCAAGGGAGACTTTGTCAAAGGTCCGGATAAGCAGTGACATTATCAGTGTGGACAGTGATGGGTCTGGATAAGCAGTGAAATTATCAGTGTGGTCAGAGGTAGTTCTGGATAAGCAGTAACATTCTCAGTAATTAATCTCATCTGTAATGGGCTATCACTGCATCTTGTTCTATCCACGTTGGCGGGTGCAGACGTATTTATTTGTTATTTTCACTTTAATAGGCAGCGGTGATGTGAGAGATGGGTAAAAAGGGATAATTGATTTAGACTAAGGATCCTGAGAAATAGCTGACTCGACAATACGACCCTGAGAAATAACTGACCAGACAGTGCTCGGCTAGAAAAAAACCCGTAAGAACAAATAGTGACAGACCAAGGACAAGTGTTAGAAGATAATCAGAGAACTGGGAGGAAGGCCAAAATAATCAGAGAGCTAGGAGAAGGGGAGGGCATGAACTACTCTGTATTGCGCTAGCCTAATGAAATAAATGAATATTACTGTATGATGTGGGAGGCAACAGGGGCGGTGAGGGTAGATTGTGCACCTCAGTGCTCCAATTGGAAGGAGCCCGAAGGGGAGGAATTAAAGGTGTAACAATTGTAAAATGAAGTGAATAAAAAGAAGGGATTTTTCCGACCTCGGTGTGTCTCGACAGGGGAGACACCCAACTCTGCAGACTTGCAAATAAAATACTTGTTTCTCTAGATTGTCTCGAGTATCGTGATTGTGAGCACTCACATTTGCATCTCACAAACTTGGGGGCTCGTCCGGGATCGCCACTCCGGCCGCTTGGCGGAGGCACGAAAGGAAGGGAAGGTGCACCCTGCTGATTTCAGCAGTCCCTGATCTCCTCGAGAAACAAGTGGGAGGACCAGGATCTCGCGAGGAGCTAAATCGAGCGATTCTTGTGCACAGGACCCGGGTAAGAAAACTGACTATTAAGTACTACTCGGACGATTACAGCTAAGATCGGAGGGAATAAAAAAAATAAAATAAAATAAAAATAAATAAATAAATAAAAAGGAATTCCGATCGGGATAAGATCGGAGGGGAATTTCCGATCGGGAGGATGGGCAGTGAAAACGGAAAGCCCAAAGGGGAGGGGACGGACGGTAAGCCCGACCCCCGCATTCCGCCTGATAGTCCGTTGGGGCGAATGCTGAGCCACTGGGGGCAGGGAAAAACCCAGGGATTGGAGAAAACAAAAATTATGATATTTGGGAACAGTAAAATAAACATTCAAGCACAGGTACAGATAGAGGGTGTTAACATAGAAAGAGTAAATGAAACTAAATTCCTTGGGGTGATAATAGATGAAAAAAAAATTGCTGGAAATCTCACATTAAACATATCAACAGTAAAGTATCTAGAAGCATTTCAGTTCTGGCCAAAGCAAAACATTTCCTAGATAACAAATCACTTCGCATTCTGTTCTGTTCACTAGTTTCACCTTATTTAAGTTACTGTATAGAGGTGTTGGAAAGTACATATATAAGTTCACTACAACCACTATTCATACTGCAAAAAAAGAGCCATTAGAATCATTCATAATGTCGGTTTTTGTGAACACACCAACTCATTATTTATAAAGTCTAAAATAATGACATTGTGGAATATCAAACAGCTCAATTCATGTACAAAGTGAGAAACAATTTGCTACCAAGTAACTTACAGGAAATGTTTTATGAAAGAGAGGGGGGGTATAATTTAAGGGGAACATTAAATTTCAAGATTCGCCATACTCGAACAACAATGAAAAGATTTTCTATATCAATCAGTGGAGTAAAGCTATGGAACAGAATGAATGCGGAATTAAAACAATGTTCAAACATCATCCAGTTTAAAGACAAATATAAACACATGATTTTTTCTAGGTACAGTGAGGAGGGGGATTAACAGTCACCAGGGGTCTACATATAATAACACATCATTATTTAAATAAGTATATCTATATGAATATATAAGGGTGTATGAGTATTTTTGTATTAATATCTGATACTTGATAAATATTGATTAGGGAATGGGGGTAGGATTAAATAAGTTCACACTTCTTCCTACTCCTTTTCGCACATGTTAAGTAATGGATGAAATTCCTTGTATTTCTTCTGTTTTTTTTGTTTATTTTGTTTTTTAATTGATGTCTTTTAACATGTTCGAAATAAAATAAAATAACCGCAGTTGAACTACTAAGTAGGAAGTTCCCCGTATCCAAAGAGGATATTAAAATAAAAACACTCTGAGAAATGGGAAAAAAATAAATTAAAAAAAAAATTTGGTTACGAAATGGCCCACGGAATGATATAAATTTTGATATAAATTTTGATATAAATTTTGATATAAATTTTGATATATTTATATTTTGATATAAACATGTGTGATGAAATGGGAGTGTTAATTAAGAACTATAAACCTAAGGATAAATCAGAAACCCGAGTAATGAAATGAAATGAAAAAGAACTAGACGTACTTAAATTGTTTAGAATAGAAGGAGAAAGGCTGAGGAAAGCATAGTAGGAAAAGAATACCACCCCGAACAAGGGTGAAAACCCCCCAAAACAGCATGAAAGTCAGGAGCTTCAGGAGAAAAAAAATCAACTCTGTACCCCAGCCTATGGGACCCTGGGTATCCCCCTCCCTATTCCGGCCAGGACGGAACAAAGCAGTGCCCTTTGGTAAAAGGGAATAGTGGAGATAGAGGGAGAAGTCACAACTTGGAACGATGAGCAAGACATAAAGGAATATAGACAGAGAAGGGGGCAGCGAGAAAAGGAAAGGATGAAGCAAGAAGCACGGGAACTAGAAGCAGACATCAAAAGGCTGCAGGACCTCAGGGACCTCAGGGACAGAAAGATTTATGGGACCCGTCAGGCAGCAAATAAGGAGTATGAGGGAGACTGCAACGCAGAAACACAGGCAAGTAATCAGCAGGCATCAGAGAGAAGGCAAAACTGTGAGAATGAAGCAGAATTAGAAAGTGATGGGGAAAGAACAAGGGAGTGTAGAAGGGAAATAGAGGCATCCATAAAGCGCTTAGAGATAGAGATAAGGGAGATGGAAAAAGATATGGAAAGAAAAGAAAGGAAAGCCAGGGGTACGCCCAGAGAAGAATGAGGTGGGAAAGTATACAGATAGAACCGCAACAGGAGATGGTGAACGAGAGACAGGAGCTGAGGGGGAGAATGATGCCATTAATAGCCTTCGGGGTATTGACTCAAAGGAGGGGGGGGAAACCGGCAGCCCGTGGCAGTTTTATCAAAAATTTAAACCCATCTCAGTTTCTGTACCCGCCCGAAGAAAGAGAAAACGAGACAGGGAGGCCAGAACACTGCTGTAGTGAAATAATAGATTTGCAGACAAAAGGTAGAGAAGACTTGGAAGAACAACCTCTGGCTGAGGGTAGCCGGTGGTTTATAGAAGGGTCCTCCAGATGTATAGATGGAAAAAGAAGGTGAGGTAACGGTCAGTGATTGAAGGCAGTGCTGAACAGATGAGACTTCAGTGATGTTTTGAATGTGGTGAGTGAGGGGGAGTCTCTGACGGTTTGGGGTATTGAGTTCCAGAGTGTGGGAGCAGCGATGGAGAAAGCCCTGTCCCCCCAGGATCTGAGTTTGGTCCGGATGGGGGGGGGGGATAGGAGATTGGCAGCAGCAGAGCGGAGGGTGCAGGTGGGAGTGTGCCTGTGGCGGAGGTCAGTCAGGTAGGATGGGGCCAGGTTATGGAGGGCTTTGTAGGTCATGAGGAGGATTTTGTACTGGATTCTCTGGGGGATGGGGAGCCAGTGGAGATTGTAAATGACGGGGGTGATATGGTCACGGATCGGGGAGTGGGTGAGTAGACGGGCAGCGGAGTTCTGGATGTGTTGGAGTTTATTGATGATTTTTGAGGGTGAACCATAGAGGAGGCTGTTGCAGTAGTCCAGACGGGAGGTGATGAAGGCGTGGATGAGGGTTTCAGCAGCTGTGGAGGAGAGGGATGGACGGAGACGGGCGATGTTTTTTTTTGGTGGAAGAAGGCTGTCTTGGTGATGTGTTTGATGTGTTTGTCAAAGGAGAGGGTTTGATCAAGGATGATTCCAAGATTCCGGATGTGAGGGGAGGTGGATACTGGGAAACCATCAATATTGAGGGTGAAGTTGTGGGTGGATTTGGTGAGGGTTTTTGGTCCAATGATGATGATTTCAGATTTGTCGCAATTGAGTTTGAGAAAATTGAATTGAAGCCAAGATTTTATTTCAGTGATGCAGTTTGTCAGGGTCGAGTGCGTAGCGGTGGAGATAGACTTGGTGGAGATGAGGAGCTGGATATCATCGGCATAGCAGTAGAACTTGAGACCATGACGGCGGATTAATTGACCAAGGGGGAACAGGTACAGGATGAAGAGGAGGGGGCCAAGAACTGAACCTTGGGGGACACCTTGGGGGAGGGGAGCATGGCCAAACAAGTCATAGGGGGTTGTGTAATATGTCAGCGAATCAACAAGAAAATCATGAGAGCAGTCCCAGGAGGAGGACAACCATTGGCAATAAGGCCCTTCCAAAGAATACAGATAGACTTCACTGAGTTGCCCCGACTACAAAGATGGAAATACCTGTTAGTGGTAGTGGACCATTTCACTAGATGGGTAGAGGCACTCCCTACAGCAACTGCCACCTCCGTCGGTAGCCAGGATATTATTGGAGCAAATTATACCCAGATATGGGATTGTGGAAACAATAGACTCAGATAGAGGGACCCATTTTGCCTCCAAAACACATAAAATGATATGTGAAGCATTAGGAATTGAATGGAAATTGCATACACCATGGCATCCCCAGAGTTCCGGAAAGGTGGAAAGAATGAATGGCACCTTGAAGACCCAAATCACCAAGTTAATAGAGGAAACGAGACTCCCCTAGACTGTGCCTTCCGATAGCCTTGTTAAGAATCCGAACGGCACCTCGGAAAGACATAGGGTTATCCCCATATGAAATGTTATTCGGGCTCCCGTACTTAGGAAAGATAGAAGGGGTCCCAACAATACCAGGGAACGACGTGTTCCTAAGGAACTATTTACTGGCAGTATCCCAATCTCTTGCAGAACCAAAAACTAAAGGATTACTGGCCCAGAGCCCGCCACTGGATTTTCCGATTCACTCAGTCAAGGCTGGCGACTGGGTACTAATAAAAACGTGGAAGGAAGAAAAGTTGCAACCTAGGTGGACTGGACCCTACCTTGTGTTATTAACCACCGAGACAGCAGTACGAACATAAGAAAAAGGGTGGACCCACGCAAGTCGATTTAAGGGTCCCGTGGAGGCCCCACCAGACAATATCAGCCCGTGGACGGTACATGGAGGAAAGGAGCCATTGACTTTGGTATTCACCAAAACCCCGCACGGAAAATGAAGACTTCGTGCTGGTGGATCGGGTGCTGGGTGGTTATCCAGCTTGTGAGTAATGTAGCATGTATAAAAATCACTATACCACAGAATAGAAGGGCCACCACCATCCCATTTGATGTATGTAGAGGAAAATCATGGTGTGGTTATAGAATGTATGTATGCACCCATCCCTGTAAAAATTGGCGCGAGGTATTCACTTCATCCAGAGAAGGGTGGCAAAAGTCCACCTATCAAACTGATAGGTGGAGAGTATATCAAAACCCAAACAAGGGATTGCCAGGACGTGTATATGTAAGCATACAGAGGGTTCAAATAAAGGAAAGTGGTAGGTATTGGATATGTGCAGATAGAACAGGGAAGGATGCATGCCTGAGGTTTGAAATAGAGGTAGAACGGGACGGATATATAGTAAAATATGAGGATAAAGGGGCAATGTTCCAGATAGATGACAGTCAGAGTAGGGATCCCTGGGCAACCCCAGCACCACCTGTTGTCAGCAATGTCACCACGGAGTATGAGCCTAAGGATTTGAAGATAATGATAGTAATAGGAAAAATAGAATTAATGCAATTGTATGGGGAGGGAATACCAACAGGGGGAAAGGGAACCAACACCTGGCTTACCTGGATGATGTACACGGCCAGAAGTATGCAACAAACCAATTGCTACGCCTGCACCGGAGCTAAGCCTCAGCTGGTCCCAGTACCATTTCCCCTGAATTGGAATAGGACACCTGGGGCTATGTCATGTATACTACAACTATTCACGAATCCCATACTACCAAAGAATGAGACCTGCCAGAGCTACCATTACCTATTCCCGGCTAGCAACAACAACACGAAGGGCCAAAGGAAAGACCCTCGACCTCCCCCATTCACCATTCCCCTCGGGGAGGAGGGATTCAGTGCTATACAAGATATAACCCAGATGGACAGGAAATGGGGGAGGTGCTAAACTGCAATCAGACGTATAACATAACAGCTGAGGGACAGGGGTCACTGTTCAGTAGCTCCTGGCTGATAAAGCAGATAGTCAGTAGAGCCGATGTCTGGTGGTGGTGCGGAGAGGATACCCTGTGGCCCCGGCTACCAGGGTCATGGACGGGAACCTGTACCCTTACACAACTAATGATGCCCTTCACCATGGCAGTAGAGCATGCGGTCAAACTCAATGAAGGAGGCCGACGACAAAGGAGAGAGGTGAGAGGATCATTCGACACACACATCTATATAGATGCAATAGGGGTGCCAAGAGGGGTACCCGATGAATTCAAAGCCAGAAACCAGATAGCTGCGGGCTTTGAGTCCATACTCTTCTGGTGGTCCACAATTAATAAAAATGTGGACTGGATCAACTACCTATACTACAATCAACAACGCTTTATAAATTACACTCGAGATGCGGTTGAAGGATTAGCGGAACAACTGACAGCTACCAGCCTAATGGCCTGGCAAAATCGCATGGCCTTGGACATGCTACTGGCTGAGAAAGGGGGGAGGGGTGTGCGTAATGTTTGGAGAACAATGTTGCACCTACATCCCCAACAACACTGCTCCTGATGGGTCCGTGTCAAGGGCCCTAGCAAGTCTCATCTCCCTGTCTATCGAATTGGCCGAGAACTCAGGAGTAGACACCTCCTGGACCAAGTTTCTAGACTCCTGGTTTGGGAAATGGAAGCACATCTTTACATCAGCCCTAACATCAGTGATAGTTATGATGGGGTTGCTATGTCTATTCGGATGTTGCATCATTCCCTGCATACGGGGGTTGTCTCAGATTGATAGAGGCAGCTCTGACAAAGAACGACATCGCCATGATGGCCTTTAGAGCACAGCATGACCAGCAGGACGAATATAGAGAGGCAAAGGCTCTGCTGCTAGCACTAGAAAATGAGGAAATAGTATAAATCAAAGTAGCGTGGCATAAGAAAAAGGGTGGATTGTGAGAGATGGGTAAAAAGGGATAATTGATTTAGACTAAGGATCCTGAGAAATAGCTGACTCGACAATACGACCCTGAGAAATAACTGACCAGACAGTGCTCGGCTAGAAAAAAACCTGTAAGAACAAATAGTGACAGACCAAGGACAAGTGTTAGAAGATAATCAGAGAACTGGGAGGAAGGCCAAAATAATCAGAGAGCTAGGAGAAGGGGAGGGCATGAACTACTCTGTACTGCGCTAGCCTAATGAAATAAATGAATATTACTGTATGATGTGGAAGGCAACAGGGGCGGTGACAGTAGATTGTGCACCTCAGTGCTCCAATTGGAAGGAGCCCGAAGGGGAGGAATTACAGGTGTAACAATTGTAAAATGAAGTGAATAAAAAGAGGGGATTTTCCCGACCTCGGTGTGTCTCGACAGGGGAGACACCCAACTCTGCAGACTTGCAAATAAAATACTTGTTTCTCTAGATTGTCTCGAGTATCGTGATTGTGAGCACTCACATTTGCATCTCACATGCAGCAACTTAAATAAAGATTTATTTATGTAGGATTCATAACTTTAACTAATACAATCTGCATTTTATAATATGTGGGAACTTAAATAAAGATTTATTTATGTAGGATTCATAACTTTATCTAAGAGAATCTGCATTTTGGAATATGTTGCAACTTAAACACCTGCCAGTCTGGGCTCAGGGTGATCTGCTCCAGGAGTTCCCCATGTTCCTTCAAATTGATACTTTGCAGAATGATTTTGCAAACTGACTCTGAGTGCTTTATCAAAAATATTTTATCCAAAACGTTTATTTATGTGGGATTCCTAACTTTAACTAATACAATCTGCATTTTGGAATATGCAGCAACTTAAATAAAAATAAGGGGTGAGAGATTTGTCAGTATTGCTCAGCCCTTGTCTGCTTTCGGTTTCGGTTTGAATGGTGCCTGCCAGTCTGGGCGGCTCAGGGTGATCTGCAGATGGACAATGGTCCAGGAGTTACTTCAAATTGATACCTTGTAGAATGATTTTGCAAACTGACTCTTGAGTGCATCGATCCTATTGGGTTTTGCAGCACAGTGCATTGAGCTGTCCTTTGTATTATTGGTTCAGGGAGATGCCTGTTATGTCTGTTTGGTCCCTCAGGTTGGAGGGGGCAGATAAAAGAGATGGTGATCACAAGCTTGGTGCTAGATCCTCATGGAGTGTCCACTAGACTGGGAAAGGTGCAGCTATCACAGCTACGGGAAAAGGTAAGAGAGAGAGAGAGAAAGAGAGACTCCAGATAAGGGATTCTGTGTAAATTTGGGAAATGAATATCTGCATTGAATGTGTAACCTGTGGAAATGTCGGATGGAGTTTTTGAAAAGAAAATGTTTTTAAATTATTCATTATTTGAAAAAGTATTTTTTGATATTTAAAAAAAAACTTGCACGTTTTATTGCTGATGGGATAAAGAATAAACAAGTCTTATGCTTTATCGAAAATATTTAATCAAAAATATTTATTGATGTAGTATTCATAACTTTAACTAATACAATCTGCATTTTGGAATATGTGGGAACTTAAATAAATACTTATTTATGTAGGATTGATAACTTTAATACAATCTGCATTTTGGAATATGTGGGAACTTAAATAAATACTTATTTATGTAGGATTGATAACTTTAACTAATACAATCTGCATTTTGGAATATGTGGGAACTTAAATAAATACTTATTTATGTAGGATTGATAACTTTAACTAATACAATCTGCATTTTGGAATGTCGGATGGAGTTGTTGAAAAGAAAATGTTTTTAAAATATTTATTATTTGAAAAAAGTATTTTTTGATATTAAAACAAAACGTGCCCGTTTTATTGCTGATGGGATAAAGAATAAACAAGTCTTGTGCTTTATCAAAAATATTTATTGATGTAGGATTCCTAACTTTAAATAATACAATCTGCATTTTGGAATATGTGGGAACTTAAATAAATATTTATTTATGTAGGATTCATAACTTGAACTAATACAATCTGCATTTTGGAATATGCAGCAACTTAAATAAAGATTTATTTATGTAGGATTCATAACTTTAACTAATACAATCTGTGTTTTGGAATAAGTGGGAACTTAAATAAAGATTTATTTATGTAGGATTCCTAACTTTAACTAATACAATCTGCATTTTGGAATATGTGGGAACTTAAATAAAGATTTATTTGTGTAGGATTCATAACTTTAAGAGAATCTGCATTGTGGAATATGTTGCAACTTAAACACCTGCCAGTCTGGGCTCAGGGTGATCTGCTCCAGGAGTTCCCCATGTTCCTTCAAATTGATACTTTGCAGAATGATTTTGCAAACTGACTCTGAGTGCTTTATCAAAAATATTTTATCAAAAATGTTTATTTATGTAGGATTCCTAACTTTAACTAATACAATCTGCATTTTGGAATATGCAGCAACTTAAATAAAAATAGTGAGAGATTTGTCAGTATTGCTCAGCCCTTGTCTGCTTTCGGTTTTGGTTTGAATGGTGCCTGCCAGTCTGGGCGGCTCAGGGTGATCTGCAGATGGACAATGGTCCAGGAGTTACTTCAAATTGATACTTTGCAGAATGATTTTGCAAACTGACTCTTGAGTGCATCGTTCCTATTGGGGTTTGCAACATTGTGCATTGAGCTGTCCTTTGTATTATTGGTTCAGGGAGATGCCTGTTATGTCTGTTTGGTCCCTCAGGTTGGAGGGGGCAGATAAAAGAGATGGTGATCACAAGCTTGGTGCTGGACCCCCATGGGGAACTACTGGAGTGTCTATTAGACTGGGGGTTAAGCTGAGAAAGGTGCAGCTATCACAGCTACAAGAACAGGTAAGAGAGAGAGAGAGAGAGAGACTCCAAATAAGGGATTCTGTGTAAATTTGGAAGTGAATATCTGCATTGAATGTGTAACCTGTGGAAATTCGAATGGAGTTGTTGAAAAGAAAATGTTTTAAAAATATTTATTACTTGAAAAAAGTATTTTTTGATATGTTTTTTAAACTTGCCTGTCTGTTTTATTGCTGATGGGATAAAGAATAAACAAGTCTTGTGTTTTATCAAAAATATTTATTGATGTAGGATTCATAACTTTAACTAATACAATCTACATTTTGGAATATGCAGCAACTTAAATAAATATTTATTGATGTAGAATTCCTAACTTTAACTAATACAATCTGCATTTTGGAATATGTGGGAACTTAAATAAACATTTATTTATGTAGGATTCCTAACTTTAACTAATACAATCTGCATTTTGGAATATGTGGGAACTTAAATAAATATTTATTTATGTATGATCAATAACTTTAACTAATATAATCTGCATTTTGGAATATGTGGGAACTTTATTTAAGTAGGATTCATAACTATCTAATACAATCTGCATTTTGGAATATGCAGCAACTTAAATAAATATTTATTTATGTAGGATCAATAACTTTGACTAATACAATCAGCATTTTGTAATATGTGGGAACTTAAATAAACATTTATTTATGTAGGATTCCTAACTTTAACTAATATAATCTGCATTTTGGAATATGTGGGAACTTAAATAAATATTTATTTATGTAGGATCAATAACTTTAACTAATATAATCTGCATTTTGGAATATGTGGGAACTTAAATAAATACTTATTTATGTGGGATTGATAACTTTATCTAATACAATCTGCATTTTGGAATATGTGGGAACTTAAATAAATATTTATTTATGTAGGATTCCTAACTAACTAATACAATCTGCATTTTGGAATATGTGGGAACTTTATTTAATACAATCTGCATTTTGGAATATGCAGCAACTTAAATACATATTTATTGATGTAGGATCAATAACTTTAACTAATACAATCTGCATTTTGCAATATGCAGCAACTTAAATAAATATAGGGAGTGAGAGATTTGTCAGTATTGCTCAGCCCTTGTCTGCAGAACTACACAGGCTTTCGGTTTGATTGACACCTGCCAGTCTGGGCGGCTCAGGGTGATCTGCAGATGGACAATGGTCCAGGAGTTCCTTCAAATTGATACCTTGCAGAATGATTTTGCAAACTGACTCTGAGTGCATCGATCCTATTGGGTTTTTGCAGCA
>NW_027601582.1:0-110690 GCF_053455715.1 Rhinoraja longicauda
GTTCCCCGGCGGGTTCCTATTAAATCTTTCCCCCTCACCTTAAACCCATGTCCTCTGGTTCTCCATTCCCCTACGCTGGGCAAGAGACTCTGTGCATCTGCCCGATATATTCCTCTTATTTAATAGCATTTATTCCAAGAGTGCTTGGATACAAACGTAGGGATGTAATGCCGAGGCTCTGTAAGCCTCTGGTCCGGCCGCATTTGGAGTATTGTGCGCCGTTTTGGGCCCCATATCTGAGGAAGGATGTGCTGGCTCTGGAAAGGGTCCAGAGGTTTACAAGAACGATGATCGTTTGGCGGCACTGGGCCTGTACTCACTGGAGATTAGAAGAATGAGGGGGGACCTCATTGAAACTTTACCGAACAGTGAAAGGCCCGGATAGAGTGGATGTGGAGAGGATGTTTCCACTAGTGGGAGAGTCTATGGCCAGAGGGCACAGCCTCAGAATTAAAGGGCATTCCTTCAGGAAGAAGCTGAGGGGGAATTTCTTCAGCCAGAGGGTGGTGAATCTGTTGGATTTTTTTTCCACACAGGGATGTGGAGGTCAAGTCAGTGGATATATTTAAGGCAGAGATGGACAGATTCTTGATTAGTACGTGTGTCAGGGGTTAGCGGAGAAGGCAGGAGAATGGGGTTAGGAGGTAGAGACAGATCCGCCGTGATTAAATGGCGGAGTGGACTTAATGTGCCGAATGGCCTCATTCTACTCCTATCACTATCTTCTCATTAGCTTCTTGATCGTTGCCTGTTCACGTTCTCCACAGACGCTGCTGACCCCTTGAGTTACTCCAGCACCCTGTGAAACTTCACCTATCCATGTTATCCACAGACGCTGCTTGACCCACTGAGTTACTCCAGCACTGTGTGTGTGTGTGTGTGTGTGTTGTCTGTGTGTGTGTGTGTGTGTGTGTGTGTGTGTGTGTGTGTGTGTGTGTGTCTGTGTGTGTGTGTGTGTGTGTCTGTGTGTGTGTGTGCCTGTGTGTGTGTGTGTGCCTGTGTGTGTGTGTGTGTGTGTGTGTGTGTGTGTGTGTGTGTGTGTGTGTGTGTGTGTGTGTGTGTGTGTGTGTGTGTTTGTGTGTGTGTGTGTGTGTGTGTGTGTGTGTGTGTGTGTGTGTGTGTGTGTGTGTGTGTGTGTGTGTGTGTGTGTGTGTGTGTGTGTGTGTGCCTATCTTCGGTAAAATAAAGTGCGGCAGTTCCTGGTGAATACTTGAGCTGGGAAGAGCACCGTGTGTGAATGGCAGTCTCTGTTTAATGTGTCGGACAAAGAGGGAAGAGAGGGAGGGGAAGGGGGGAATAGAGGGGAGAGAGGGGGAGAGAGAGGGGGGAGAGAGAGTTGGAAAGAGAGGAGAGAGAGGGGGAGAGAGAAGGGAAAATGGGAGAGAGGGGAGAGAGAGAGGGGGTGAGAGAGGTGGGACAGTGAGAGAGAGGGGGAGAGAGAGGGGAGAGAGAGGGCGGAGAGAGAGGGGGAGAGAGAGCGAGGTGGTGAGAGAGAGGGGGGTAATAGAGGGGGTGAGAGGGGGTGAAGAGGGGGAGAGAGTAGGGGAGAGGGGGAAGAGAGGGGGAGAGAGGGGGGAGAGAGGGGGGGAGGGGGGGAGAGAGGTGGAGAGAGTGGGAAGGGGGGAGAGGTGTTACTTGAAGTTAGAAAAGTCAATGTTGCCCTGAAGAAGTGTCTCGACGCGAAACGGCACCCATTCCCTCTCTCCAGAGATGCTGCCTGACCCGCTGAGTTACTCCAGCACTCCGTGAAACGTCACCTATTAGAGAGGTTCACACCCTATTAGAGGGGTTCAATGGGTCTAATGTCAATTAGAGGGGTTCAATGCCCACATTAGAGGGGTTCAATGCCCACATTAGAGGGGTTCAATGCCCACATTATAGGGGGTTCAATGCCCACATGAGAGGGCATCGATGCCCACATGAGAGGGCATCGATGCCCACATGAGAGGTGTTCAATGCCCACATTAGAGGGGTTCAATGCTCACATTAGAGGGCTTCAATGCCAACATTAGAGGGGTTCAATGCCCACATTAGAGACAGGAACTGAAACAAATTTCATGAAGCGAGAAATAGTATTGGGTAGACTGATGGGACTGAAGGCTGATAAAATCCTCGGGCCTGATGATGTGCATTCCAGGATTCTCATGTAGATGGCTCTAGAAATCGTGGACGCATTGGTAATTATTTTCCAATGTTCTTTAAAATCAGGATCACTTCTTGTGGATTGGAGGGTAGCTATTGTCATTCCAATTTTCAAGAAAGGAACGAGGGACAAAACTGTGAATTATAGCCCAGTTAGCCTGAAACCGGTGCTGGGGAAGCTGCTGGGGTCAATTATTAAACAGGGAATAACGGCGCATTTGGATAGCAGTAAAAGGGTTGGTCCAACTCAGCGTGGAGCTATGAAGGGGAAATCCTGCTTGACTCATTTTCTGGATTTTTTTGAGTATGTAACAAGTAAAATGGATGAAGGAGAGCTAGTGGATGTAATGTACTATGGACTTTAAGAAAGATTTTGATAAAGTCCCACACTGGAGATTAGTGGGCACATGGTATCGGGGGTAGGGTATTGACATGGATAGAGAATTGGTTTGCAGACAGGAAGCCAAGATTAGAAATAAACGGGTCCTTTTCAGAAGACGTGCAGTGGCGAGTGGAGTGCCGCAAGGTTCGGTGCTAGGGCCGTAACTATTTACAATATATAGTAATGATTTGGTTGATGGAATTAGAAGTAACACTAGCAAATTTGCGGATGACACAAAGCTGGATGGCAGTGTGAACTGCAAAGAGGATGTTAGGATGTTCCAGGGTGACTTGGACAGGTCGAGTGAGTGGGCAGAGGCGTGGCAGATGCACTATAATGTTGAAAATGTGAGGTTATCCACTTTGGCGGCAAAAACAAGGAGGAAGATTATTATCTCAATGATGTCAGATTAGGTAAACGGGAAGTGCAACGAAACCTGGGTGTCCTTGTACACCAGTCAATGAAAGTATACATGCAGGTACAGCAGGCAATGAACAAAGCTAATGGCATTTTGGCCTTCATAACGAGAGGATTTGACTATAGGAGTAAAGAGGTCCTTCTGCAGTTGTATATGGCCCTGGTGAGACTACATCTGGAGTATTGTCTGCAGTTTTGTTCTACTAATTAGAGGAAGGACGTCCTTGTTAATCACAGTTAATCACAGGGATGGCGGGACTGTCATATGAGGAAAGATGGAAAAGATTGGGATGGTATTCACTGGAATTTAGAAAGATAAGAAGGGATCTTACAGAAACGTATACAATTATAAAAGGAATAGAAAAGCTAGATGCTGGAAAAAAAATGTTCCCAATGTTGGGGGAGTCCACGACCAGGGGCCACAGTCTAGGAATAAAGGGGAAGCCATTTATAACTGAGGTAAGAAAAATCTTTTTCACCTAGAGCGTTGTGAATTTGTAGAATTCTCTGCCACAGAAGGCAGTGGAGACCAATTCACTGGGTGAATTTAAAGATAGCTGGATTGCTCTAGGGGCTAGCGGAATCAAGGGACATGGATACAAGGCAGGCACGGGTTACTGATTGTGGATGGTCAGCCTTGATAACAAAGAATGACGGTCTGGTTCCAAGGGACAAATGATCTCCTCCTGCACCTATTTTCTGTGACTTTCTCTGACTATTATCTCCACACCTTTCTGCTTTGCACAGAGGCCGTTAGCTGTACAACTCCCTGGTCAACTCGTCCCTTCCCACCCATACCACCCCTCCCACTGTATTTCCGCTGTAACCGCAGGAGATGCAAGACGTCTCCCTTTACTTCCCCCCTTGACTCTATCCAAGGACCCTGACAATCTTTTCAGGTGAGACAGAGGTTCACCTGCACCTCGAGCAACCTCATTTGCTGTATCCGCTGTTCCAGATGTCAAGTTTCTGTACATCGGCGAGACCAAGCGCAGGATCGGCTATCGTTTCACTGAACACCTCAGCTCATTCCACCTAAACCAACTTGATCTCCCGGTTGCTCAGCACTTTAACTCATTCCCTACCCCCCCCCCCCCTCCCCCCCCTCCTCCCCTTCCCAATCTGAACTTTCTGTCCTGGGCATCCTCCATTGTGAGGCTTAGCGCAAATTGGAGGAACAGCACCTCATATTTCGTTTCGGTAGCTTACACATCAGCGGTATGAGCATTGATTTCTCTAACTTCAAATCGCCCGTTTTCCCTCACTCTCCAACCCCTCTCCCTACCCAGCTCTCCCACAACTCTTACTGTCTACGACTACATTCTATCTCTGTCCGGCCCGCTCTCCTGACATCAGTCTGAAGAAGGGGCTCGACCCAACGCGTCACCCATTCTTTCTCTCCATCCAGGGAATAGCATTTTTTTCTATTATCAATTACAATCTTTTTTAAGGGAAAAGTTAGGTCATTCAATGTCTCTATTTCAGATTAAAGGAATTGAATCCTTGATTCAGGGCAAGGGAATAAAAAAAATTATATCATCAATGTATAAATTATTACAAAAATCTAGTCCAAAGATAGGAATTCAAAAATCAAGACAAAGATGGGAAACAGATCTTAATATTATCATTGATGAACCAAGTTGGGAAAGATTGTGTTTAGATAGTATGAAAAATACTATTAATGTGAGATATAGTTTAGTACAATATAATATTTTACATCAACTATATTTAACCCCGAAAAAATTAACCAATTTAAAACCCACAGAGAGTGGGTACTGATTGAGAACGATCAGCCGCGATCACATTGAATGGCGGTGCGTACAGGCTCGAAGGGCCGAATGGCCTCCTCCTGCACCTATTGTGAGAGAGAGGAGGGGGAGAGAGAGAGGGAAGGGGAGCTAGCAAGCAAGGACAAACATTGACACAAAGAAACAGTGAGCACATGTGGCGGCCATTTTATTGAAAGAAACAGTGAGCACATGTGGCGGCCATTTTGTTGAAAGAAACAGTGAGCACATGTGGCCCTTCATAAGCCCACAACTTCCCCAAGGCTCAGCGATCCCACCAATTATCAATTAGCAGCCCGCCCGACGGGCGACATTGTCCACACCCAGTCTCCACCTCTTGCTATTAAAAGATATTTTATAAATTAAAACTCGTAGCTTTTTGTGGCGTAAAATATCTTTTTAATAACAAGATTAAATAGCTCTCCCCCTTCTCTTTCCCCTCCTCTCTCTCTCCCCCTCTCTCTCCCCCTCCTCTCTCTCCCCATCCTCTCTCTTCCCCTCCTCTCTCCCTCCCTCACTCCATCCCTCCCTCTCTCCCTCCCTCCCTCTCTCTCCCCCAAACAAAAAACTATGAGCTTTAATTTATAAAATATCTTTTAATAGCAAGAGCTGGATAGCCATCATTCCCCATCTACACTAGTCCCACCTGCCCACACCGTACATCATGCCCCATCTACACTAGTCCCACCCGCCCACACTGACCAACATGCCCCATCTACACTAGTCCCACCCGCCCACACTGACCAACATGCCCCATCTACACTAGTCCCACCCGCCCACACTGACCCACATGCCCCATCTACACTAGTCCCACCTGCCCACACTGACCAACATGCCCCATCTACACTAGTCCCACCTGCCCACACCGACCAACATGCCCCATCTACACTAGTCCCACCTGCCCACACTGACCAACATGCCCCATCTACACTAGTCCCACACCGACCAACCAACATGCCCCATCTACACTAGTCCCACCCGCACACACCGTCCATCATGCCCCATCTACACTAGTCCCACCCGCCCACACCGACCAACATGCCCCATCTACACTAGTCCCACCTGCCCACACCGTCCATCATGCCCCATCTTCACTAGTCCCACCTGCCCACACCATCCATCATGCCCCATCTACACTAGTCCCACCCGCCCACACTGACCAACATGCCCCATCTACACTAGTCCCACCCGCCCACACCGCCCAACATGCCCCATCTACACTTGTCCCACCCGCCCACACCGCCCAACATGCCCCATCTACACTAGTCCCACCTGCCCACACCGGCCAACATGCCCCATCTACACTAGTCCCACCTGCCCACACCGGCCAACATGCCTGTTTATAATTTAAAGCTCGTAGCTTATTGATAAATTTATAAATTATAGCTCGCAGTTTTTTGATAAATTTATAAATCAAAGCTCGTAGCTTTTTGAGTTTGTTTCTGTGTGTGTGAATCTCTCTCTCTCTCTCCTCTCTCTCCCCTTCCCTCTCTCTCTCCCCCTCCTCTCTCTCCACCTCTTGCTATTAAAAGATATTTTATAAATGAAAGCTCATAGCTTTTTGATAAATTTATAAATTAAAGCTCGTAGCTTTTTGATAAATTTATTTTATTTGATAAATTCCACTGGAATTCTCTGCCAGTGGAACTCTCTGCCACAGAAGGTAGTTGAGGCCAGTTCATTGGCTATATTTAAGAGGGAGTTGGATGTGGCCCTTGTGGCTAAAGGGATCAGGGGGTATGGAGAGAAGGCAGGTACAGGATACTGAGCTGGATGATCAGCCATGATCATATTGAATGGCGGTGCGTACAGGATCGAAGGGCCGAATGGCCTACTCCTGCACCTATTTTCTATGTTTCTGTTTCTATAAATTAAAGCTCGTAGCTTTTTGAGTTTGTTTGTACGTGGGTGAATCTCTCTCTCTCCCCCTCTCTCTCCCTCCCTCCCCATCTCACACTCCCTCCCTCTCTCTCTCTCCCTCCCTCCCTCCCTCCCTCCCTTTCTCAAACTCTCCAAAACTATATATTTTTTAAAAATCTCCACTTTATTCCAGAGCTCAGGGCTACACAATAGAAGCGATTATCACATTGGAGTAACCAGACATGAAGGCAGCTTCGGCCCTTGTTTTACATTCACACCTCCCAGAATGTGTACTGCAAAAGCCAGCACAGACAGACAGACGAGTTGTTTGCAAAGATACCTGAGGACAGGGAATGTAGCTAGTTTTAAATCTGTGACAGAGAGTTTGAATCTGGCTATTGAACCTCTGGCAGAACTAATAAGATCAGATTCAGACATTAAAGGATTTAAAGTTAATCAGGAAGATCACAAAATTACTTTATTTGCAGATGATGTCTTAATTTGTCTTACTAGACCATTGGAATCCTTAAGAAAATTATATTTCAGATTGGAAGAATACGGGAAATTATCAGGATATAAAATTAATAAAGATAAAACTGAAATAATGCCTCTTTTTGAAGGCAATTATGACCAATGTAAAAGAGAAAGTCCGTTTAAATGGCAAAAAGAAGGCATTAAGTACTTAGGAGTTAAAGTAGATAATAAGTTAAATAATTTGTATAAATTAAATTATAAACCACTAATAAAAAAAATAGATGAGGACCTGAAGAAATGGATGAATCTTCCAATTACATTGCTAGGGAGAGTGAACTGTATTAAGATGAATATTTTTCCGAGGATACAGTATTTATTCCAAACACTGCCTATACCTTTGCCAAATAATTTTTTTCAAGAATTGAACAAAATTGTGAGGAATTTTCTTTGGAAAGGTAAAATGCCAAGAGTGTCTCTGGAAAAATTAACATGGAAATTTGAATTAGGAGGACTGCAATTACCAAATTTTAAAAATTATTATCTGGCAGCACAAATGAGTTTTATTTCATCCTTTTATCAAGAGGGTGGAAAAACAGCATGGGTTAAAATTGAAATGGATAAAATAAAAGTGTTATGTCCAGAAGAATTTATATATAAATGGAAAGCAAAGCTATTAGTTAAGGATAAAGAGTCACCTTTGCTAAAACATTTAATTAATACATTGTTGAAAACAGTTAAAGTTAATGATAAAAGATTTGTTTTAACAGCTAAAACTCCATTAGTAAAAAATAGATTATTGCCGTTTGCTTGGAATAATCAAATACTACAAGTCTGGGAACAGAAGGGTATTAAACATATAGGAGATTGCTATGAAGGAAATAACTTTTTGACATTTTCTCAATTGAGAAATAAATATCAAATTCCAGGGAATAGTATTTTTTTCTATTATCAATTACAATCTTTTTTAAGGGAAAAGTTAGGTCATTCAATGTCTCTATTTCAGATTAAAGGAATTGAATCCTTGATTCAGGGCAAGGGAATAAAAAAAATTATATCATCAATGTATAAATTATTACAAAAATCTAGTCCAAAGATAGGAATTCAAAAATCAAGACAAAGATGGGAAACAGATCTTAATATTATCATTGATGAACCAAGTTGGGAAAGATTGTGTTTAGATAGTATGAAAAATACTATTAATGTGAGATATAGTTTAGTACAATATAATTTTTTACATCAACTATATTTAACCCCGAAAAAATTAAACAATTTAAAACCAAACTCATCTGAAATTTGTTTTAGATGCAACCAAGACGTGGGTACTTTTTACACTCCACATGGGCATGTCCGAAGGCAACTCCTTTTTGGAAAGACCTAAAACATTTTTTGGAACAATTGATGAATAAGATCATACCATTGGATTCAAGGTTGTTTTTATTGGGAGATACAAAAGGAATATTACCAAAGCTAATTTTAGATAAACATCAGGAAAGATTTCTCAAAATAGCAATAGCAATAGCAAAAAAATGTGTAGCGGTCACTTGGAAAGATCAAAATGAAATAAAATTTAAAAGATGGTATGCAGAAATGTGTAGTTGTATCCCATTAGAAAAAGCAACGTATAATCTGAGAAATGGATATGACTTCTTCTTGAAGGTGTGGAACCCATTCATTTTAAAGCTAGGATTAAGAATTGGAAATATTTAAATTCAGGATTATTTTGATACCTTTAATAAGAATTTAATAAGAAATTACCCGGAAGTGTCTCATTCTGGACTCCAGGTTTCTTTCTTTCTCTCTTTCTTTTTCTTTTTCTTTTTCCTTCTTTTTAACTGGGGGGGGGTGGGGGGAAGAAGGGGGGGTGGTGGGAGGGGAGATAATACAGAACAATACATGTATAATCAAACACTGAAAAAGTCTGGTCTACCCCAACAGCTGCTGACGACCTTCTACCGCTGCACCATAGAGAGCATCCTAACGCATGGCATCCCTGTGTGGTACCTCAGCTGCACGGAGGCAGAAAGGAAAGCTGTACAGCGGGTAGTCCATAGAGCTCAGAGGGCCATCGGAACACAGCTACCAGACTTGGAGGGCATCTACAACACACGATGCCTCAGAAAAGCCACCAGCATCCACAAAGACTCTTCACACCCCTGCAACAGTCTGTTCGAACTCCTTCCATCGGGCAGACGATACAAGGCCTTCTACGCCCGCACCTCCAGACTCAGGAACAGCTTCATCCCCAGGGCCATAGCTGCTATGAACCGGTCCTGCTGAGCCGGATGGCCACAACGCATAGATCAACTTGCACTTTACCCTGTCCAAAACTGTTACAACTGTTTCGTTGGGTTGCTGCTGTCTAAATTACCTAAATTATTGCATCGTATGGGAGGCGCATTCTCAATCTCGTTGTACCCCTGGGTACAATGACAATAAAGATATATTGTATTGTATTGTATAATGTAGTTATTATTGCTTACTATGAAATGTAACTTGTATGAGTTCTGTTAAAACTTAAATAAAATTTATTAAAAAAAAAAAAAAAAAAGAGAGTTTGAATCTGTGGGATTCTCTGCCTCAGAGGGCAGTGGAGGCCAATTCTCTGAATACATTCAAGAGAGAGCTAGATAGAGCTCTTAAGGATAGCGGAGTCAGGGGGTATGGGGAGAAGGCAGGAACGGGGTACTGATTGAGAATGATCAGCCATGATCACATTGAATGGCGGTGCGTACAGGCTCAAAGGGCCGAATGGCCTCCTCCTGCACCTATTGTCTATTGAAACATACAGAATAGTGAAAGGCTTGGATAGAGAGGATGTGGAGAGGATGTTTCCACTAGTTGGAGAGTCTAGGACTAGTCATAGCCTCAGAATTAAAGGACAGAGAGTCCTTTAGGAAGGAGATGAGAAGAGATTTCTTTAGTCAGAGGGTGGTGAATCTGTGGGATTCTTTGCCACAGAAGGCTGTGGAGGACAAGTCGGTGGATATTTGTAAGACAGAGATAGATAGATTCTGAATTAGTACAGGTGTCAGAGGTTATGGGGAGAAGGCAGGAGAATGGGGTTGGGAGAGAGAGATAGGTCAGCCATGTTTGAATGGCAGAGTAGACCTGATGGGCCGAATGGCCCAATTCTACTCCTATCATGATAACGGCGAGCCGAGGCCTAGCTGGTGGAGATTGGTGACGAGCTTGGTGGGAGATGAGCGTGTTTGAAGGCAGAGCTAGAGTCAATGAGTAGCATCCTCGCGTACGTGCCCTGACTCTCCAGGTGAGTCAGGACAGTGCGAAGAGCCAGAGAGATGGCATCCTCTGTGGATGTGTTTGCACATTGACGTGAGTCCAGTGAGTCAGTGATGCTGGATTTGATGTGTGAGAGGGCCAGCCTTTCAAAGCACTTCTGGATAAATGTGAGGTTGTCCACTTTGGTGGCAAGAACGGGAAAGCAGACTATTATCTGAATGGTGGCCGATTAGGAGAAGGGGAGATGCAACGAGACCTGGGTGTCGTGGTGCACCAGTCATTGAAAGTAGGCATGCAGGTGCAGCAGGCAGTGGAGAAAGCCAATGGTATGTTGGCATTCATAGGGAGGGGATTTGAGTATAGGAGCCGGGAGGTTCTGCTGCAGTTGCACAGGGCATTGGTGAGACCGCACCTGGAGTATTGCGTACAGTTTTGGTCTCCTAGTTTGAGTTTAGGAGCAAAGGGGTCCTTCTGCAGTCGTACAGGGCCCTGGTGAGATCGCACCTGGAGTATTGCATACAGTTTTGGTCTCCTAATCTGAGGAAAGACATTCTTGCCATGGAGGGAGTACAGAGAAGGTTCACCAGATTGATTCCTGGGATGGCAGGACTTTCATATGAAGATAGACTGGATAGACTCGGCTTGTACTCGCTGGAATTTAGAAGATTGAGGGGAGAAACGTACAAAATTCTTAAGGGGTCGGACAGGCTAGATGCGGGAAGATTGTTCCCGATGTTGGGGAAGTCCAGAACCAGGGGTCACAGTTTAAGGATAAAGGGGAAGTCTTTTAGGACCGAGATGAGAACTTTTTTTTCACACAGAGAGTGGGTACTGATTGAGAACGATCAGCCACGATCACATTGAATGGCGGTGCGTACAGGCTCGAAGGGCCGAATGGCCTCCTCCTGCACCTATTGTGAGAGAGAGGAGGGGGAGAGAGAGATGGAAGGGGAGCCAGCAAGCAAGGACAAACATTGACACAAAGAAACAGTGAGCACATGTGGCGGCCATTTTGTTGAAATAAACAGTGAGCACATGTGGCCCTTCATAAGCCCACAACTTCCCCAAGGCTCAGCGATCCCACCAATTATCAATTAGCAGCCCGCCCAACGGGCGACATTGTCCACACCCAGTCTCCACCTCTTGCTATTAAAAGATATTTTATAAATTAAAGCTCGTAGCTTTTTGAGGTATAAAATATCTTTTTAATAACAAGATTAAATAGCTCTCCCCCTTCTCGTTCCCCTCCTCTCTCTCTCCCCCTCCTCTCTCTCCCCCTCCTCTCTCTCTCCCCCTCCTCTCTCCCCCTCCTCTCTCCCCCTCCTCTCTCTTCCCCTCCTCTCTCCCTCCCTCACTCCATCCCTCCCTCTCTCCCTCTCTCTCCCCCAAACAAAAAACTATGAGCTTTAATTGATAAAATATCTTTTAATAGCAAGAGGTGGATAGCCATCATGCCCGATCTACACTAGTCCCACCTGCCCACACCGTCCATCATGCCCCATCTACACTAGTCCCACCCGCCCACACCGTCCATCATGCCCCATCTCTCTTTTTCACTCAATTCCCCATTTCTCCCTCAAATCCTCTCTCCTTCCCTCCCTCCCTCTCTCCCTCCCTCCCCTCATCACCTCCCTCCCTCTCTCCCACCCTCTCTCCCTCCCTCCTTCCTTCCCTCCCTCTTTCTCTCCATTTCTCAATTTTCACATTCTCTCTTTTTCACTCAATTCCCCATTTCTCCCTCAAATCCTGTCTCCTTCCCTCCCTCCCTCTCTCCCTCCCTCCCCCCCACCTCCCCTCATCACCTCTCTCCCTCTCTCCCTCCCTCCTTCCTTCCCTCCCTCTTTCTCTCCATTTCTCAATTTTCACATTCTCTCTTTTTCACTCAATTCCCCATTTCTCCCTCAAATCCTGTCTCCTTCCCTCCCTTCCCCCCTCCCCCACTCACCCAGCCCACACTCCTCCATCTACCTCCCTCCCCCTCTCTCTCTCTCTCTCTCTCCCCCTCCCTCCCTCCCTCCCTCTCTCCCTCTGTCAACAAACGCGGACCGGAGAGAGAGAAGGGGGCGGGTTCCTTCTCCTCCCTCTGACCGACGTCCACCGCGTCCAATCGTCGCCGCCCGCCCGCCCTAACCGACGGCCGCCCGGACCAATCCCCGCCGCCCGCTCCCCAGTCCAAGCCCCGCCCCTCCGCTTCACCTCCCGCCCGCCTGCCAATCTCCGGTCCTGGGGCGGGACGTCCGTCGCCTTGATGGACGCGCGCCGCGGCCAATGGGTGCTAAGGGATCGCACCCTTTGTCTCGCTTTGCAAAGATTATTGTAAATGCAACGATTTTACTGCATTTAACAGCCCAGGGTGGTTGCAATATTGCTTTAATGCAACGCCAGCGCTGCATTTAACATTGCAGTGGCCTGCAAAGTTATTTTAATGCGTTGCATCAGTTGCATTTAACATTTGAGTGGTTTTGCAAAATTATTGCAATTAATTTAATGCATATAACATCCATTGGGGGTCGCTAGATGACTTTAATGCAAGGCCACATTGCAGGGTGTTGCAATATTTCTTTAATGCAAGGCGATCACTGCATTTAACATTGCAGCAGCCTGAAAAGTCATCCTAATGCGATGCCGGGGGTAGTAAATACAATAATAATACTATAGTAATAATAATTTAACATTGCAGGAGCCTGCAAAGTTGTTCTAATGCGTTGCATTAATTGCATTTAACATTTGAGAGGTTTTGCAAAATTATTGCAATTAATTTTATTGCATTTAACATCCCAGGGGGGTTGCAATATTGCTTTAATGCAATGCCAGCGCTGCATTTAACAATGCAGCAGCCTGCAAAGTTATCCTAATACGATGCATTAGTTGCATTTAACAGTTGAGAGGTTTTGCAAAATTATTGCAATTAATTTTATTGCATTTAACATCCCAGGGGGTTGCAATATTGCTTTAATGCAACGCCAGCGCTGCATTTAACAATCCAGCAGCCTGCAAAGTTATCCTAATACGATGCATTAGTTGCATTTAACATTTGAGAGGTTTTGCAGGATGATTGCAATTAATTTAATGCATTTAACATCCACTGGGGGTCGCTAGATGACTTTAATGCAAGGCCATCACTGCCTTTAACATTGCAGCAGCCTGCAAAGTTATCCTAATGCGATGCATTAGTCGCATTTAACATTTGAGAGGTTTTGCAGGATTATTATTGCATTTCACATCGCAGGGTGTTGCAATATTTCTTTAATGCAAGGCGATCACTGCATTTAACATTGCAGCAGCCTGAAAAGTCATCCTAATGCGATGCCGGGGGTAGTAAATACAATAATAATACTATAGTAATAATAATTTATATTATTAATAATAAGAATAAATCAAAGATTGATTGATTGATTGATCGATCGGTGGGTGGGTGGGTGGATGTCAGGAGGAACCGTACACCAATAAAGATTTTTTCACAGACAGCACTTGTTTATAACGCGCGCGCACACACACGCACGACACCTGTTTATTCTTTATCCCTGTTCCGTATAAGTATGTATGTACGGGGTTAATCAATATCTGTTATGGGCTGAGTGTAAGACAAGTGTTTGGGCCCTTTAGGTTGGCGCGGGTGGCAGGCAGGCAGGCAGGCAGGCAGATAAAAGACGGCCATCGCAAGCTTGGTCACAACTGCTGGAGTGTCGGAGTGTCTACTAGACTGGGGTAAGTCAGTCAGCTCACACACACACACACACACACACGCACACAATTAGGGTGACGTCTGTTTTTTATTGCTGGGGAGAGAGAGAGAGGGGGGGGAGAGATAGAGCTGGGGGAGAGAGAGAGGGGGGGAGAGAGCTGGGGGAGAGGGAGAGGGGGGGAGACCCAAACACAAACACAAACACAGACCCAAACAAAAACCCAAACACAAACCCAAACACAAACCCAAACACAAACCCAAACACAGACCCAAACACAAACACAGACTCAAACACAAACCCAAACACAGACCCAAACACAAACCCAAACACAGACCCAAACACAGACCCAAACACAGACCCAAACACAAACACAAACACAAACCCAAACACAAACCCAAACACAGACCCAAACACAAACACAGACTCAAACACAAACCCAAACACAGACCCAAACACAAACCCAAACACAGACCCAAACACAAACCCAAACACAAACCCAAACACAAACCCAAACACAGACCCAAACACAAACCCAAACTCAAACCCAAACACAGACCCAAACACAGACCCAAACACAAACACAAACCCAAACACAAACACAGACCCAAACACAAACCCAAACACAGACTCAAACACAGACCCAAACACACACCCACACACACACCCACACACACACCCACACACACACCCACACACACACAGACCCACACACATCAGACACACTTCCCAGAAGCACTTCCACATGCCGGATAGTCTCCTCCCTGCCCTGGAGGTTCCGCTACGTGCCGGGGGTAGTAAATACAATAATAATACTATAGTAATAATAATTTATATTATTAATAATAAGAATAAATCAAAGATTGATTGATTGATCGATCGGTGGGTGGGTGGATGGATGTCAGGAATTTGAGAGATTTTGCATGATTATTACAATGATTTTAATGCGTTTAATACCCCAGAACAGCTGCAACTTTGCTTTAATGCAAGGCCTGCGCTGCATTTAACATTGCAGGAGCCTAATTGCATTTAACATTTGAGAGGATTTGCAAAATTATTGCAATTAATTTTATTGCATTTAACATCCCAGGGGGTTGCAATATTGCTTTAATGCAACGCCAGCGCTGCATTTAACAATGCAGCAGCCTGCAAAGTTATCCTAATACGATGCATTAGTCGCATTTAACATTTGAGAGGTTTTGCAGGATTATTATTATTGCATTTCACATCGCAGGCTGTTGCAATATTTCTTTAATGCAAGGCGATCACTGCATTTAACATTGCAGCAGCCTGAAAAGTCATCCTAATGCGATGCATTTGTTGCATTTAACATTTGAGAGGTTTTGCAAAATTATTGCAATTAATTTAATGCATTTAACACCCACTGTGGGTCGCTAGATGACTTTAATGCAAGGCCATCACTGCATTTAACATTGCAGCAGGTTGCAAAGTTATCCTAATACGATGCATTAGTCCCGTTTAACATTTGAGAGGTTTTGCAGGATTATTATTGCATTTCACATCGCAGGGTGTTGCAATATTTCTTTAATGCAAGGCGATCACTGCATTTAACATTGCAGCAGCCTGAAAAGTCATCCTAATGCGATGCATTTGTTGCATTTAACATTTGAGAGGTTTTGCAAAATTATTGCAATTAATTTAATGCATATAACATCCATTGGGGGTCGCTAGATGACTTTAATGCAAGGCCATCACTGCATTTAACATTGCAGTAGCCTGCAAAGTTATCCTAATACGATGCATTAGTCACGTTTAACATTTGAGAGGTTTTGCAGGATTATTATTGCATTTCACATCGCAGGGTGTTGCAATATTTCTTTAATGCAAGGCGATCACTGCATTTAACATTGCAGCAGCCTGAAAAGTCATCCTAATGCGATGCCGGGGGTAGTAAATACAATAATAATACTATAGTAATAATAATTTATATTATTAATAATAAGAATAAATCAAAGATTGATTGATTGATCGATCGGTGGGTGGGTGGATGGATGTCAGGAATTTGAGAGATTTTACATGATTATTACAATGATTTTAATGCGTTTAATACCCCAGAACAGCTGCAATTTTGCTTTAATGCAAGGCCTGTGCTGCATTTAACATTGCAGGAGCCTAATTGCATTTAACATTTGAGAGGATTTGCAAAATTATTGCAATTAATTTTATTGCATTTAACATCCCAGGGGGTTGCAATATTGCTTTAATGCAACGCCAGCGCTGCATTTAACAATGCAGCAGCCTGCAAAGTTATCCTAATACGATGCATTAGTCGCATTTAACATTTGAGAGGTTTTGCAGGATTATTATTATTGCATTTCACATCGCAGGGTGTTGCAATATTTCTTTAATGCAAGGCGATCACTGCATTTAACATTGCAGCAGCCTGAAAAGTCATCCTAATGCGATGCATTTGTTGCATTTAACATTTGAGAGGTTTTGCAAAATTATTGCAATTAATTTAATGCATTTAACACCCACTGTGGGTCGCTAAATGACTTTAATGCAAGGCCATCACTGCATTTAACATTGCAGCAGCCTGCAAAGTTATCCTAATACGATGCATTAGTCCCGTTTAACATTTGAGAGGTTTTGCAGGATTATTATTGCATTTCACATCGCAGGGTGTTGCAATATTTCTTTAATGCAAGGCGATCACTGCATTTAACATTGCAGCAGCCTGAAAAGTCATCCTAATGCGATGCATTTGTTGCATTTAACATTTGAGAGGTTTTGCAAAATTATTGCAATTAATTTAATGCATATAACATCCATTGGGGGTCGCTAGATGACTTTAATGCAAGGCCATCACTGCATTTAACATTGCAGTAGCCTGCAAAGTTATCCTAATACGATGCATTAGTCACGTTTAACATTTGAGAGGTTTTGCAGGATTATTATTGCATTTCACATCGCAGGGTGTTGCAATATTTCTTTAATGCAAGGCGATCACTGCATTTAACATTGCAGCAGCCTGAAAAGTCATCCTAATGCGATGCCGGGGGTAGTAAATACAATAATAATACTATAGTAATAATAATTTATATTATTAATAATAAGAATAAATCAAAGATTGATTGATTGATCGATCGGTGGGTGGGTGGATGGATGTCAGGAATTTGAGAGATTTTGCATGATTATTACAATGATTTTAATGCGTTTAATACCCCAGAACAGCTGCAATTTTGCTTTAATGCAAGGCCTGCGCTGCATTTAACATTGCAGGAGCCTAATTGCATTTAACATTTGAGAGGATTTGCAAAATTATTGCAATTAATTTTATTGCATTTAACATCCCAGGGGGTTGCAATATTGCTTTAATGCAACGCCAGCGCTGCATTTAACAATGCAGCAGCCTGCAAAGTTATCCTAATACGATGCATTAGTCGCATTTAACATTTGAGAGGTTTTGCAGGATTATTATTATTGCATTTCACATCGCAGGGTGTTGCAATATTTCTTTAATGCAAGGCGATCACTGCATTTAACATTGCAGCAGCCTGAAAAGTCATCCTAATGCGATGCATTTGTTGCATTTAACATTTGAGAGGTTTTGCAAAATTATTGCAATTAATTTAATGCATTTAACACCCACTGTGGGTCGCTAGATGACTTTAATGCAAGGCCATCACTGCATTTAACATTGCAGCAGCCTGCAAAGTTATCCTAATACGATATATTAGTCCCGTTTAACATTTGAGAGGTTTTGCAGGATTATTATTGCATTTCACATCGCAGGGTGTTGCAATATTTCTTTAATGCAAGGCGATCACTGCATTTAACATTGCAGCAGCCTGAAAAGTCATCCTAATGCGATGCATTTGTTGCATTTAACATTTGAGAGGTTTTGCAAAATTATTGCAATTAATTTAATGCATATAACATCCATTGGGGGTCGCTAGATGACTTTAATGCAAGGCCATCTCTGCATTTAACATTGCAGTAGCCTGCAAAGTTATCCTAATACGATTCATTAGTCACGTTTAACATTTGAGAGGTTTTGCAGGATTATTATTGCATTTCACATCGCAGGGTGTTGCAATATTTCTTTAATGCAAGGCGATCACTGCATTTAACATTGCAGCAGCCTGAAAAGTCATCCTAATGCGATGCCGGGGGTAGTAAATACAATAATAATACTATAGTAATAATAATTTATATTATTAATAATAAGAATAAATCAAAGATTGATTGATTGATCGATCGGTGGGTGGGTGGATGGATGTCAGGAATTTGAGAGATTTTGCATGATTATTACAATGATTTTAATGCGTTTAATACCCCAGAACAGCTGCAATTTTGCTTTAATGCAAGGCCTGCGCTGCATTTAACATTGCAGGAGCCTAATTGCATTTAACATTTGAGAGGATTTGCAAAATTATTGCAATTAATTTTATTGCATTTAACATCCCAGGGGGTTGCAATATTGCTTTAATGCAACGCCAGCGCTGCATTTAACAATGCAGCAGCCTGCAAAGTTATCCTAATACGATGCATTAGTCGCATTTAACATTTGAGAGGTTTTGCAGGATTATTATTATTGCATTTCACATCGCAGGGTGTTGCAATATTTCTTTAATGCAAGGCGATCACTGCATTTAACATTGCAGCAGCCTGAAAAGTCATCCTAATGCGATGCATTTGTTGCATTTAACATTTGAGAGGTTTTGCAAAATTATTGCAATTAATTTAATGCATTTAACACCCACTGTGGGTCGCTAGATGACTTTAATGCAAGGCCATCACTGCATTTAACATTGCAGCAGCCTGCAAAGTTATCCTAATACGATGCATTAGTCCCGTTTAACATTTGAGAGGTTTTGCAGGATTATTATTGCATTTCACATCGCAGGGTGTTGCAATATTTCTTTAATGCAAGGCGATCACTGCATTTAACATTGCAGCAGCCTGAAAAGTCATCCTAATGCGATGCATTTGTTGCATTTAACATTTGAGAGGTTTTGCAAAATTATTGCAATTAATTTAATGCATTTAACACCCACTGTGGGTCGCTAGATGACTTTAATGCAAGGCCATCACTGCATTTAACATTGCAGCAGCCTGCAAAGTTATCCTAATACGATGCATTAGTCCCGTTTAACATTTGAGAGGTTTTGCAGGATTATTATTGCATTTCACATCGCAGGGTGTTGCAATATTTCTTTAATGCAAGGCGATCACTGCATTTAACATTGCAGCAGCCTGAAAAGTCATCCTAATGCGATGCATTTGTTGCATTTAACATTTGAGAGGTTTTGCAAAATTATTGCAATTAATTTAATGCATATAACATCCATTGGGGGTCGCTAGATGACTTTAATGCAAGGCCATCACTGCATTTAACATTGCAGTAGCCTGCAAAGTTATCCTAATACGATGCATTAGTCACGTTTAACATTTGAGGGGTTTTGCAGGATTATTATTGCATTTCACATCGCAGGGTGTTGCAATATTTCTTTAATGCAAGGCGATCACTGCATTTAACATTGCAGCAGCCTGAAAAGTCATCCTAATGCGATGCCGGGGGTAGTAAATACAATAATAATACTATAGTAATAATAATTTATATTATTAATAATAAGAATAAATCAAAGATTGATTGATTGATCGATCGGTGGGTGGGTGGATGGATGTCAGGAATTTGAGAGATTTTGCATGATTATTACAATGATTTTAATGCGTTTAATACCCCAGAACAGCTGCAACTTTGCTTTAATGCAAGGCCTGCGCTGCATTTAACATTGCAGGAGCCTAATTGCATTTAACATTTGAGAGGATTTGCAAAATTATTGCAATTAATTTTATTGCATTTAACATCCCAGGGGTTGCAATATTGCTTTAATGCAACGCCAGCGCTGCATTTAACAATGCAGCAGCCTGCAAAGTTATCCTAATACGATGCATTAGTCGCATTTAACATTTGAGAGGTTTTGCAGGATTATTATTATTGCATTTCACATCGCAGGGTGTTGCAATATTTCTTTAATGCAAGGCGATCACTGCATTTAACATTGCAGCAGCCTGAAAAGTCATCCTAATGCGATGCATTTGTTGCATTTAACATTTGAGAGGTTTTGCAAAATTATTGCAATTAATTTAATGCATTTAACACCCACTGTGGGTCGCTAGATGACTTTAATGCAAGGCCATCACTGCATTTAACATTGCAGCAGCCTGCAAAGTTATCCTAATACGATGCATTAGTCCCGTTTAACATTTGAGAGGTTTTGCAGGATTATTATTGCATTTCACATCGCAGGGTGTTGCAATATTTCTTTAATGCAAGGCGATCACTGCATTTAACATTGCAGCAGCCTGAAAAGTCATCCTAATGCGATGCATTTGTTGCATTTAACATTTGAGAGGTTTTGCAAAATTATTGCAATTAATTTAATGCATATAACATCCATTGGGGGTCGCTAGATGACTTTAATGCAAGGCCATCACTGTATTTAACATTGCAGTAGCCTGCAAAGTTATCCTAATACGATTCATTAGTCACGTTTAACATTTGAGAGGTTTTGCAGGATTATTATTGCATTTCACATCGCAGGGTGTTGCAATATTTCTTTAATGCAAGGCGATCACTGCATTTAACATTGCAGCAGCCTGAAAAGTCATCCTAATGCGATGCCGGGGGTAGTAAATACAATAATAATACTATAGTAATAATAATTTATATTATTAATAATAAGAATAAATCAAAGATTGATTGATTGATCGATCGGTGGGTGGGTGGATGGATGTCAGGAATTTGAGAGATTTTGCATGATTATTACAATGATTTTAATGCGTTTAATACCCCAGAACAGCTGCAATTTTGCTTTAATGCAAGGCCTGCGCTGCATTTAACATTGCAGGAGCCTAATTGCATTTAACATTTGAGAGGATTTGCAAAATTATTGCAATTAATTTTATTGCATTTAACATCCCAGGGGGTTGCAATATTGCTTTAATGCAACGCCAGCGCTGCATTTAACAATGCAGCAGCCTGCAAAGTTATCCTAATACGATGCATTAGTCGCATTTAACATTTGAGAGGTTTTGCAGGATTATTATTATTGCATTTCACATCGCAGGGTGTTGCAATATTTCTTTAATGCAAGGCGATCACTGCATTTAACATTGCAGCAGCCTGAAAAGTCATCCTAATGCGATGCATTTGTTGCATTTAACATTTGAGAGGTTTTGCAAAATTATTGCAATTAATTTAATGCATTTAACACCCACTGTGGGTCGCTAGATGACTTTAATGCAAGGCCATCACTGCATTTAACATTGCAGCAGCCTGCAAAGTTATCCTAATTCGATGCATTAGTCCCGTTTAACATTTGAGAGGTTTTGCAGGATTATTATTGCATTTCACATCGCAGGGTGTTGCAATATTTCTTTAATGCAAGGCGATCACTGCATTTAACATTGCAGCAGCCTGAAAAGTCATCCTAATGCGATGCATTTGTTGCATTTAACATTTGAGAGGTTTTGCAAAATTATTGCAATTAATTTAATGCATATAACATCCATTGGGGGTCGCTAGATGACTTTAATGCAAGGCCATCACTGCATTTAACATTGCAGTAGCCTGCAAAGTTATCCTAATACGATGCATTAGTCACGTTTAACATTTGAGAGGTTTTGCAGGATTATTATTGCATTTCACATCGCAGGGTGTTGCAATATTTCTTTAATGCAAGGCGATCACTGCATTTAACATTGCAGCAGCCTGAAAAGTCATCCTAATGCGATGCCGGGGGTAGTAAATACAATAATAATACTATAGTAATAATAATTTATATTATTAATAATAAGAATAAATCAAAGATTGATTGATTGATCGATCGGTGGGTGGGTGGATGGATGTCAGGAATTTGAGAGATTTTGCATGATTATTACAATGATTTTAATGCGTTTAATACCCCAGAACAGCTGCAATTTTGCTTTAATGCAAGGCCTGCGCTGCATTTAACATTGCAGGAGCCTAATTGCATTTAACATTTGAGAGGATTTGCAAAATTATTGCAATTAATTTTATTGCATTTAACATCCCAGGGGGTTGCAATATTGCTTTAATGCAACGCCAGCGCTGCATTTAACAATGCAGCAGCCTGCAAAGTTATCCTAATACGATGCATTAGTCGCATTTAACATTTGAGAGGTTTTGCAGGATTATTATTATTGCATTTCACATCGCAGGGTGTTGCAATATTTCTTTAATGCAAGGCGATCACTGCATTTAACATTGCAGCAGCCTGAAAAGTCATCCTAATGCGATGCATTTGTTGCATTTAACATTTGAGAGGTTTTGCAAAATTATTGCAATTAATTTAATGCATTTAACACCCACTGTGGGTCGCTAGATGACTTTAATGCAAGGCCATCACTGCATTTAACATTGCAGCAGCCTGCAAAGTTATCCTAATACGATGCATTAGTCACGTTTAACATTTGAGAGGTTTTGCAGGATTATTATTGCATTTCACATCGCAGGGTGTTGCAATATTTCTTTAATGCAATGCGATCACTGCATTTAACATTGCAGCAGCCTGAAAAGTCATCCTAATGCGATGCATTTGTTGCATTTAACATTTGAGAGGTTTTGCAAAATTATTGCAATTAATTTAATGCATATAACATCCATTGGGGGTCGCTAGATGACTTTAATGCAAGGCCATCACTGCATTTAACATTGCAGTAGCCTGCAAAGTTATCCTAATACGATGCATTAGTCACGTTTAACATTTGAGAGGTTTTGCAGGATTATTATTGCATTTCACATCGCAGGGTGTTGCAATATTTCTTTAATGCAAGGCGATCACTGCATTTAACATTGCAGCAGCCTGAAAAGTCATCCTAATGCGATGCCGGGGGTAGTAAATACAATAATAATACTATAGTAATAATAATTTATATTATTAATAATAAGAATAAATCAAAGATTGATTGATTGATCGATCGGTGGGTGGGTGGATGGATGTCAGGAATTTGAGAGATTTTGCATGATTATTACAATGATTTTAATGCGTTTAATACCCCAGAACAGCTGCAACTTTGCTTTAATGCAAGGCCTGCGCTGCATTTAACATTGCAGGAGCCTAATTGCATTTAACATTTGAGAGGATTTGCAAAATTATTGCAATTAAGTTTATTGCATTTAACATCCCAGGGGTTGCAATATTGCTTTAATGCAACGCCAGCGCTGCATTTAACAATGCAGCAGCCTGCAATGTTATCCTAATACGATGCATTAGTCGCATTTAACATTTGAGAGGTTTTGCAGGATTATTATTATTGCATTTCACATCGCAGGGTGTTGCAATATTTCTTTAATGCAAGGCGATCACTGCATTTAACATTGCAGCAGCCTGAAAAGTCATCCTAATGCGATGCATTTGTTGCATTTAACATTTGAGAGGTTTTGCAAAATTATTGCAATTAATTTAATGCATTTAACACCCACTGTGGGTCGCTAGATGACTTTAATGCAAGGCCATCACTGCATTTAACATTGCAGCAGCCTGCAAAGTTATCCTAATACGATGCATTAGTCCCGTTTAACATTTGAGAGGTTTTGCAGGATTATTATTGCATTTCACATCGCAGGGTGTTTTCAATATTTCTTTAATGCAAGGCGATCACTGCATTTAACATTGCAGCAGCCTGAAAAGCCATCCTAATGCGATGCATTTGTTGCATTTAACATTTGAGAGGTTTTGCAAAATTATTGCAATTAATTTAATGCATATAACATCCATTGGGGGTCGCTAGATGACTTTAATGCAAGGCCATCACTGCATTTAACATTGCAGTAGCCTGCAAAGTTATCCTAATACGATTCATTAGTCACGTTTAACATTTGAGAGGTTTTGCAGGATTATTATTGCATTTCACATCGCAGGGTGTTGCAATATTTCTTTAATGCAAGGCGATCACTGCATTTAACATTGCAGCAGCCTGAAAAGTCATCCTAATGCGATGCCGGGGGTAGTAAATACAATAATAATACTATAGTAATAATAATTTATATTATTAATAATAAGAATAAATCAAAGATTGATTGATTGATCGATCGGTGGGTGGGTGGATGGATGTCAGGAATTTGAGAGATTTTGCATGATTATTACAATGATTTTAATGCGTTTAATACCCCAGAACAGCTGCAACTTTGCTTTAATGCAAGGCCTGCGCTGCATTTAACATTGCAGGAGCCTAATTGCATTTAACATTTGAGAGGATTTGCAAAATTATTGCAATTAAGTTTATTGCATTTAACATCCCAGGGGTTGCAATATTGCTTTAATGCAACGCCAGCGCTGCATTTAACAATGCAGCAGCCTGCAAAGTTATCCTAATACGATGCATTAGTCGCATTTAACATTTGAGAGGTTTTGCAGGATTATTATTATTGCATTTCACATCGCAGGCTGTTGCAATATTTCTTTAATGCAAGGCGATCACTGCATTTAACATTGCAGCAGCCTGAAAAGTCATCCTAATGCGATGCATTTGTTGCATTTAACATTTGAGAGGTTTTGCAAAATTATTGCAATTAATTTAATGCATTTAACACCCACTGTGGGTCGCTAGATGACTTTAATGCAAGGCCATCACTGCATTTAACATTGCAGCAGCCTGCAAAGTTATCCTAATACGATGCATTAGTCCCGTTTAACATTTGAGAGGTTTTGCAGGATTATTATTGCATTTCACATCGCAGGGTGTTGCAATATTTCTTTAATGCAAGGCGATCACTGCATTTAACATTGCAGCAGCCTGAAAAGTCATCCTAATGCGATACATTTGTTGTATTTAACATTTGAGAGGTTTTGCAAAATTATTGCAATTAATTTAATGCATATAACATCCATTGGGGGTCGCTAGATGACTTTAATGCAAGGCCATCACTGCATTTAACATTGCAGTAGCCTGCAAAGTTATCCTAATACGATGCATTAGTCACGTTTAACATTTGAGAGGTTTTGCAGGATTATTATTGCATTTCACATCGCAGGGTGTTGCAATATTTTTTTAATGCAAGGCGATCACTGCATTTAACATTGCAGCAGCCTGAAAAGTCATCCTAATGCGATGCCGGGGGTAGTAAATACAATAATAATACTATAGTAATAATAATTTATATTATTAATAATAAGAATAAATCAAAGATTGATTGATTGATCGATCGGTGGGTGGGTGGATGGATGTCAGGAATTTGAGAGATTTTGCATGATTATTACAATGATTTTAATGCGTTTAATACCCCAGAACAGCTGCAATTTTGCTTTAATGCAAGGCCTGCGCTGCATTTAACATTGCAGGAGCCTAATTGCATTTAACATTTGAGAGGATTTGCAAAATTATTGCAATTAATTTTATTGCATTTAACATCCCAGGGGGTTGCAATATTGCTTTAATGCAACGCCAGCGCTGCATTTAACAATGCAGCAGCCTGCAAAGTTATCCTAATACGATGCATTAGTCGCATTTAACATTTGAGAGGTTTTGCACGATTATTATTATTGCATTTCACATCGCAGGCTGTTGCAATATTTCTTTAATGCAAGGCGATCACTGCATTTAACATTGCAGCAGCCTGAAAAGTCATCCTAATGCGATGCATTTGTTGCATTTAACATTTGAGAGGTTTTGCAAAATTATTGCAATTAATTTAATGCATTTAACACCCACTGTGGGTCGCTAGATGACTTTAATGCAAGGCCATCACTGCATTTAACATTGCAGCAGCCTGCAAAGTTATCCTAATACGATGCATTAGTCCCGTTTAACATTTGAGAGGTTTTGCAGGATTATTATTGCATTTCACATCGCAGGGTGTTGCAATATTTCTTTAATGCAAGGCGATCACTGCATTTAACATTGCAGCAGCCTGAAAAGTCATCCTAATGCGATGCATTTGTTGCATTTAACATTTGAGAGGTTTTGCAAAATTATTGCAATTAATTTAATGCATATAACATCCATTGGGGGTCGCTAGATGACTTTAATGCAAGGCCATCACTGCATTTAACATTGCAGTAGCCTGCAAAGTTATCCTAATACGATGCATTAGTCACGTTTAACATTTGAGAGGTTTTGCAGGATTATTATTGCATTTCACATCGCAGGGTGTTGCAATATTTCTTTAATGCAAGGCGATCACTGCATTTAACATTGCAGCAGCCTGAAAAGTCATCCTAATGCGATGCCGGGGGTAGTAAATACAATAATAATACTATAGTAATAATAATTTATATTATTAATAATAAGAATAAATCAAAGATTGATTGATTGATCGATCGGTGGGTGGGTGGATGGATGTCAGGAATTTGAGAGATTTTGCATGATTATTACAATGATTTTAATGCGTTTAATACCCCAGAACAGCTGCAATTTTGCTTTAATGCAAGGCCTGCGCTGCATTGAACATTGCAGGAGCCTAATTGCATTTAACATTTGAGAGGATTTGCAAAATTATTGCAATTAATTTTATTGCATTTAACATCCCAGGGGGTTGCAATATTGCTTTAATGCAACGCCAGCGCTGCATTTAACAATGCAGCAGCCTGCAAAGTTATCCTAATACGATGCATTAGTCGCATTTAACATTTGAGAGGTTTTGCAGGATTATTATTATTGCATTTCACATCGCAGGCTGTTGCAATATTTCTTTAATGCAAGGCGATCACTGCATTTAACATTGCAGCAGCCTGAAAAGTCATCCTAATGCGATGCATTTGTTGCATTTAACATTTGAGAGGTTTTGCAAAATTATTGCAATTAATTTAATGCATTTAACACCCACTGTGGGTCGCTAGATGACTTTAATGCAAGGCCATCACTGCATTTAACATTGCAGCAGCCTGCAAAGTTATCCTAATACGATGCATTAGTCCCGTTTAACATTTGAGAGGTTTTGCAGGATTATTATTGCATTTCACATCGCAGGGTGTTGCAATATTTCTTTAATGCAAGGCGATCACTGCATTTAACATTGCAGCAGCCTGAAAAGTCATCCTAATGCGATGCATTTCTTGCATTTAACATTTGAGAGGTTTTGCAAAATTATTGCAATTAATTTAATGCATATAACATCCATTGGGGGTCGCTAGATGACTTTAATGCAAGGCCATCACTGCATTTAACATTGCAGTAGCCTGCAAAGTTATCCTAATACGATGCATTAGTCACGTTTAACATTTGAGAGGTTTTGCAGGATTATTATTGCATTTCACATCGCAGGGTGTTGCAATATTTCTTTAATGCAAGGCGATCACTGCATTTAACATTGCAGCAGCCTGAAAAGTCATCCTAATGCGATGCCGGGGGTAGTAAATACAATAATAATACTATAGTAATAATAATTTATATTATTAATAATAAGAATAAATCAAAGATTGATTGATTGATTGATCGATCGGTGGGTGGGTGGATGGATGTCAGGAATTTGAGAGATTTTGCATGATTATTACATTGATTTTAATGCGTTTAATACCCCAGAACAGCTGCAATTTTGCTTTAATGCAAGGCCTGCGCTGCATTTAACATTGCAGGAGCCTAATTGCATTTAACATTTGAGAGGATTTGCAAAATTATTGCAATTAATTTTATTGCATTTAACATCCCAGGGGGTTGCAATATTGCTTTAATGCAACGCCAGCGCTGCATTTAACAATGCAGCAGCCTGCAAAGTTATCCTAATACGATGCATTAGTCGCATTTAACATTTGAGAGGTTTTGCAGGATTATTATTATTGCATTTCACATCGCAGGCTGTTGCAATATTTCTTTAATGCAAGGCGATCACTGCATTTAACATTGCAGCAGCCTGAAAAGTCATCCTAATGCGATGCATTTGTTGCATTTAACATTTGAGAGGTTTTGCAAAATTATTGCAATTAATTTAATGCATATAACATCCATTGGGGGTCGCTAGATGACTTTAATGCAAGGCCATCACTGCATTTAACATTGCAGTAGCCTGCAAAGTTATCCTAATACGATGCATTAGTCACGTTTAACATTTGAGAGGTTTTGCAGGATTATTATTGCATTTCACATCGCAGGGTGTTGCAATATTTCTTTAATGCAAGGCGATCACTGCATTTAACATTGCAGCAGCCTGAAAAGTCATCCTAATGCGATGCCGGGGGTAGTAAATACAATAATAATACTATAGTAATAATAATTTATATTATTAATAATAAGAATAAATCAAAGATTGATTGATTGATCGATCGGTGGGTGGGTGGATGGATGTCAGGAATTTGAGAGATTTTGCATGATTATTACAATGATTTTAATGCGTTTAATACCCCAGAACAGCTGCAATTTTGCTTTAATGCAAGGCCTGCGCTGCATTTAACATTGCAGGAGCCTAATTGCATTTAACATTTGAGAGGATTTGCAAAATTATTGCAATTAATTTTATTGCATTTAACATCCCACGGGGTTGCAATATTGCTTTAATGCAACGCCAGCGCTGCATTTAACAATGCAGCAGCCTGCAAAGTTATCCTAATACGATGCATTAGTCGCATTTAACATTTGAGAGGTTTTGCAGGATTATTATTATTGCATTTCACATCGCAGGCTGTTGCAATATTTCTTTAATGCAAGGCGATCACTGCATTTAACATTGCAGCAGCCTGAAAAGTCATCCTAATGCGATGCATTTGTTGCATTTAACATTTGAGAGGTTTTGCAAAATTATTGCAATTAATTTAATGCATTTAACACCCACTGTGGGTCGCTAGATGACTTTAATGCAAGGCCATCACTGCATTTAACATTGCAGCAGCCTGCAAAGTTATCCTAATACGATGCATTAGTCCCGTTTAACATTTGAGAGGTTTTGCAGGATTATTATTGCATTTCACATCGCAGGGTGTTGCAATATTTCTTTAATGCAAGGCGATCACTGCATTTAACATTGCAGCAGCCTGAAAAGTCATCCTAATGCGATGCATTTGTTGCATTTAACATTTGAGAGGTTTTGCAAAATTATTGCAATTAATTTAATGCATATAACATCCATTGGGGGTCGCTAGATGACTTTAATGCAAGGCCATCACTGCATTTAACATTGCAGTAGCCTGCAAAGTTATCCTAATACGATGCATTAGTCACGTTTAACATTTGAGAGGTTTTGCAGGATTATTATTGCATTTCACATCGCAGGGTGTTGCAATATTTCTTTAATGCAAGGCGATCACTGCATTTAACATTGCAGCAGCCTGAAAAGTCATCCTAATGCGATGCCGGGGGTAGTAAATACAATAATAATACTATAGTAATAATAATTTATATTATTAATAATAAGAATAAATCAAAGATTGATTGATTGATCGATCGGTGGGTGGGTGGATGGATGTCAGGAATTTGAGAGATTTTGCATGATTATTACAATGATTTTAATGCGTTTAATACCCCAGAACAGCTGCAATTTTGCTTTAATGCAAGGCCTGCGCTGCATTTAACATTGCAGGAGCCTAATTGCATTTAACATTTGAGAGGATTTGCAAAATTATTGCAATTAATTTTATTGCATTTAACATCCCAGGGGGTTGCAATATTGCTTTAATGCAACGCCAGCGCTGCATTTAACAAGTTATCCTAATACGATGCATTAGTCGCATTTAACATTTGAGAGGTTTTGCAGGATTATTATTATTGCATTTCACATCGCAGGCTGTTGCAATATTTCTTTAATGCAAGGCGATCAATGCATTTAACATTGCAGCAGCCTGAAAAGTCATCCTAATGCGATGCATTTGTTGCATTTAACATTTGAGAGGTTTTGCAAAATTATTGCAATTAATTTAATGCATTTAACACCCACTGTGGGTCGCTAGATGACTTTAATGCAAGGCCATCACTGCATTTAACATTGCAGCAGCCTGCAAAGTTATCCTAATACGATGCATTAGTCCCGTTTAACATTTGAGAGGTTTTGCAGGATTATTATTGCATTTCACATCGCAGGGTGTTGCAATATTTCTTTAATGCAAGGCGATCACTGCATTTAACATTGCAGCAGCCTGAAAAGTCATCCTAATGCGATGCATTTGTTGTATTTAACATTTGAGAGGTTTTGCAAAATTATTGCAATTAATTTAATGCATATAACATCCATTGGGGGTCGCTAGATGACTTTAATGCAAGGCCATCACTGCATTTAACATTGCAGTAGCCTGCAAAGTTATCCTAATACGATGCATTAGTCACGTTTAACATTTGAGAGGTTTTGCAGGATTATTATTGCATTTCACATCGCAGGGTGTTGCAATATTTCTTTAATGCAAGGCGATCACTGCATTTAACATTGCAGCAGCCTGAAAAGTCATCCTAATGCGATGCCGGGGGTAGTAAATACAATAATAATACTATAGTAATAATAATTTATATTATTAATAATAAGAATAAATCAAAGATTGATTGATTGATCGATCGGTGGGTGGGTGGATGGATGTCAGGAATTTGAGAGATTTTGCATGATTATTACAATGATTTTAATGCGTTTAATACCCCAGAACAGCTGCAATTTTGCTTTAATGCAAGGCCTGCGCTGCATTTAACATTGCAGGAGCCTAATTGCATTTAACATTTGAGAGGATTTGCAAAATTATTGCAATTAATTTTATTGCATTTAACATCCCAGGGGGTTGCAATATTGCTTTAATGCAACGCCAGCGCTGCATTTAACAATGCAGCAGCCTGCAAAGTTATCCTAATACGATGCATTAGTCGCATTTAACATTTGAGAGGTTTTGCAGGATTATTATTATTGCATTTCACATCGCAGGCTGTTGCAATATTTCTTTAATGCAAGGCGATCACTGCATTTAACATTGCAGCAGCCTGAAAAGTCATCCTAATGCGATGCATTTGTTGCATTTAACATTTGAGAGGTTTTGCAAAATTATTGCAATTAATTTAATGCATTTAACACCCACTGTGGGTCGCTAGATGACTTTAATGCAAGGCCATCACTGCATTTAACATTGCAGCAGCCTGCAAAGTTATCCTAATTCGATGCATTAGTCCCGTTTAACATTTGAGAGGTTTTGCAGGATTATTATTGCATTTCACATCGCAGGATGTTGCAATATTTCTTTAATGCAAGGCGATCACTGCATTTAACATTGCAGCAGCCTGAAAAGTCATCCTAATGCGATGCATTTGTTGCATTTAACATTTGAGAGGTTTTGCAAAATTATTGCAATTAATTTAATGCATATAACATCCATTGGGGGTCGCTAGATGACTTTAATGCAAGGCCATCACTGCATTTAACATTGCAGTAGCCTGCAAAGTTATCCTAATATGATGCATTAGTCACGTTTAACATTTGAGAGGTTTTGCAGGATTATTATTGCATTTCACATCGCAGGGTGTTGCAATATTTCTTTAATGCAAGGCGATCACTGCATTTAACATTGCAGCAGCCTGAAAAGTCATCCTAATGCGATGCCGGGGGTAGTAAATACAATAATAATACTATAGTAATAATAATTTATATTATTAATAATAAGAATAAATCAAAGATTGATTGATTGATCGATCGGTGGGTGGGTGGATGGATGTCAGGAATTTGAGAGATTTTGCATGATTATTACAATGATTTTAATGCGTTTAATACCCCAGAACAGCTGCAATTTTGCTTTAATGCAAGGCCTGCGCTGCATTTAACATTGCAGGAGCCTAATTGCATTTAACATTTGAGAGGATTTGCAAAATTATTGCAATTAATTTTATTGCATTTAACATCCCAGGGGGTTGCAATATTGCTTTAATGCAACGCCAGCGCTGCATTTAACAATGCAGCAGCCTGCAAAGTTATCCTAATACGATGCATTAGTCGCATTTAACATTTGAGAGGTTTTGCAGGATTATTATTATTGCATTTCACATCGCAGGCTGTTGCAATATTTCTTTAATGCAAGGCGATCACTGCATTTAACATTGCAGCAGCCTGAAAAGTCATCCTAATGCTATGCATTTGTTGCATTTAACATTTGAGAGGTTTTGCAAAATTATTGCAATTAATTTAATGCATTTAACACCCACTGTGGGTCGCTAGATGACTTTAATGCAAGGCCATCACTGCATTTAACATTGCAGCAGCCTGCAAAGTTATCCTAATACGATGCATTAGTCCCGTTTAACATTTGAGAGGTTTTGCAGGATTATTATTGCATTTCACATCGCAGGGTGTTGCAATATTTCTTTAATGCAAGGCGATCACTGCATTTAACATTGCAGCAGCCTGAAAAGTCATCCTAATGCGATGCATTTGTTGTATTTAACATTTGAGAGGTTTTGCAAAATTATTGCAATTAATTTAATGCATATAACATCCATTGGGGGTCGCTAGATGACTTTAATGCAAGGCCATCACTGCATTTAACATTGCAGTAGCCTGCAAAGTTATCCTAATACGATGCATTAGTCACGTTTAACATTTGAGAGGTTTTGCAGGATTATTATTGCATTTCACATCGCAGGGTGTTGCAATATTTCTTTAATGCAAGGCGATCACTGCATTTAACATTGCAGCAGCCTGAAAAGTCATCCTAATGCGATGCCGGGGGTAGTAAATACAATAATAATACTATAGTAATAATAATTTATATTATTAATAATAAGAATAAATCAAAGATTGATTGATTGATCGATCGGTGGGTGGGTGGATGGATGTCAGGAATTTGAGAGATTTTGCATGATTATTACAATGATTTTAATGCGTTTAATACCCCAGAACAGCTGCAATTTTGCTTTAATGCAAGGCCTGCGCTGCATTTAACATTGCAGGAGCCTAATTGCATTTAACATTTGAGAGGATTTGCAAAATTATTGCAATTAATTTTATTGCATTTAACATACCAGGGGGTTGCAATATTGCTTTAATGCAACGCCAGCGCTGCATTTAACAATGCAGCAGCCTGCAAAGTTATCCTAATACGATGCATTAGTCGCATTTAACATTTGAGAGGTTTTGCAGGATTATTATTATTGCATTTCACATCGCAGGCTGTTGCAATATTTCTTTAATGCAAGGCGATCACTGCATTTAACATTGCAGCAGCCTGAAAAGTCATCCTAATGCGATGCATTTGTTGCATTTAACATTTGAGAGGTTTTGCAAAATTATTGCAATTAATTTAATGCATTTAACACCCACTGTGGGTCGCTAGATGACTTTAATGCAAGGCCATCACTGCATTTAACATTGCAGCAGCCTGCAAAGTTATCCTAATTCGATGCATTAGTCCCGTTTAACATTTGAGAGGTTTTGCAGGATTATTATTGCATTTCACATCGCAGGGTGTTGCAATATTTCTTTAATGCAAGGCGATCACTGCATTTAACATTGCAGCAGCCTGAAAAGTCATCCTAATGCGATGCATTTGTTGCATTTAACATTTGAGAGGTTTTGCAAAATTATTGCAATTAATTTAATGCATATAACATCCATTGGGGGTCGCTAGATGACTTTAATGCAAGGCCATCACTGCATTTCACATTGCAGTAGCCTGCAAAGTTATCCTAATATGATGCATTAGTCACGTTTAACATTTGAGAGGTTTTGCAGGATTATTATTGCATTTCACATCGCAGGGTGTTGCAATATTTCTTTAATGCAAGGCGATCACTGCATTTAACATTGCAGCAGCCTGAAAAGTCATCCTAATGCGATGCCGGGGGTAGTAAATACAATAATAATACTATAGTAATAATAATTTATATTATTAATAATAAGAATAAATCAAAGATTGATTGATTGATCGATCGGTGGGTGGGTGGATGGATGTCAGGAATTTGAGAGATTTTGCATGATTATTACAATGATTTTAATGCGTTTAATACCCCAGAACAGCTGCAATTTTGCTTTAATGCAAGGCCTGCGCTGCATTTAACATTGCAGGAGCCTAATTGCATTTAACATTTGAGAGGATTTGCAAAATTATTGCAATTAATTTTATTGCATTTAACATCCCAGGGGTTGCAATATTGCTTTAATGCAACGCCAGCGCTGCATTTAACAATGCAGCAGCCTGCAAAGTTATCCTAATACGATGCATTAGTCGCATTTAACATTTGAGAGGTTTTGCAGGATTATTATTATTGCATTTCTCATCGCAGGGTGTAGCAATATTTCTTTAATGCAAGGCGATCACTGCATTTAACATTGCAGCAGCCTGAAAAGTCATCCTAATGCGATGCATTTGTTGCATTTAACATTTGAGAGGTTTTGCAAAATTATTGCAATTAATTTAATGCATTTAACACCCACTGTGGGTCGCTAGATGACTTTAATGCAAGGCCATCACTGCATTTAACATTGCAGTAGCCTGCAAAGTTATCCTAATACGATGCATTAGTCACGTTTAACATTTGAGAGGTTTTGCAGGATTATTATTGCATTTCACATCGCAGGGTGTTGCAATATTTCTTTAATGCAATGCGATCACTGCATTTAACATTGCAGCAGCCTGAAAAGTCATCCTAATGCGATGCATTTGTTGCATTTAACATTTGAGAGGTTTTGCAAAATTATTGCAATTAATTTAATGCATATAACATCCATTGGGGGTCGCTAGATGACTTTAATGCAAGGCCATCACTGCATTTAACATTGCAGTAGCCTGCAAAGTTATCCTAATACGATGCATTAGTCACGTTTAACATTTGAGAGGTTTTGCAGGATTATTATTGCATTTCACATCGCAGGGTGTTGCAATATTTCTTTAATGCAAGGCGATCACTGCATTTAACATTGCAGCAGCCTGAAAAGTCATCCTAATGCGATGCCGGGGGTAGTAAATACAATAATAATACTATAGTAATAATAATTTATATTATTAATAATAAGAATAAATCAAAGATTGATTGATTGATCGATCGGTGGGTGGGTGGATGGATGTCAGGAATTTGAGAGATTTTGCATGATTATTACAATGATTTTAATGCGTTTAATACCCCAGAACAGCTGCAATTTTGCTTTAATGCAAGGCCTGCGCTGCATTTAACATTGCAGGAGCCTAATTGCATTTAACATTTGAGAGGATTTGCAAAATTATTGCAATTAATTTTATTGCATTTAACATCCCAGGGGGTTGCAATATTGCTTTAATGCAACGCCAGCGCTGCATTTAACAATGCAGCAGCCTGCAAAGTTATCCTAATACGATGCATTAGTCGCATTTAACATTTGAGAGGTTTTGCAGGATTATTATTATTGCATTTCTCATCGCAGGGTGTAGCAATATTTCTTTAATGCAAGGCGATCACTGCATTTAACATTGCAGCAGCCTGAAAAGTCATCCTAATGCGATGCATTTGTTGCATTTAACATTTGAGAGGTTTTGCAAAATTATTGCAATTAATTTAATGCATTTAACACCCACTGTGGGTCGCTAGATGACTTTAATGCAAGGCCATCACTGCATTTAACATTGCAGTAGCCTGCAAAGTTATCCTAATACGATGCATTAGTCACGTTTAACATTTGAGAGGTTTTGCAGGATTATTATTGCATTTCACATCGCAGGGTGTTGCAATATTTCTTTAATGCAATGCGATCACTGCATTTAACATTGCAGCAGCCTGAAAAGTCATCCTAATGCGATGCATTTGTTGCATTTAACATTTGAGAGGTTTTGCAAAATTATTGCAATTAATTTAATGCATATAACATCCATTGGGGGTCGCTAGATGACTTTAATGCAAGGCCATCACTGCATTTAACATTGCAGTAGCCTGCAAAGTTATCCTAATACGATGCATTAGTCACGTTTAACATTTGAGAGGTTTTGCAGGATTATTATTGCATTTCACATCGCAGGGTGTTGCAATATTTCTTTAATGCAAGGCGATCACTGCATTTAACATTGCAGCAGCCTGAAAAGTCATCCTAATGCGATGCCGGGGGTAGTAAATACAATAATAATACTATAGTAATAATAATTTATATTATTAATAATAAGAATAAATCAAAGATTGATTGATTGATCGATCGGTGGGTGGGTGGATGGATGTCAGGAATTTGAGAGATTTTGCATGATTATTACAATGATTTTAATGCGTTTAATACCCCAGAACAGCTGCAATTTTGCTTTAATGCAAGGCCTGCGCTGCATTTAACATTGCAGGAGCCTAATTGCATTTAACATTTGAGAGGATTTGCAAAATTATTGCAATTAATTTTATTGCATTTAACATCCCAGGGGGTTGCAATATTGCTTTAATGCAACGCCAGCACTGCATTTAACAATGCAGCAGCCTGCAAAGTTATCCTAATACGATGCATTAGTCGCATTTAACATTTGAGAGGTTTTGCAGGATTATTATTATTGCATTTCACATCGCAGGCTGTTGCAATATTTCTTTAATGCAAGGCGATCACTGCATTTAACATTGCAGCAGCCTGAAAAGTCATCCTAATGCGATGCATTTGTTGCATTTAACATTTGAGAGGTTTTGCAAAATTATTGCAATTAATTTAATGCATTTAACACCCACTGTGGGTCGCTAGATGACTTTAATGCAAGGCCATCACTGCATTTAACATTGCAGCAGCCTGCAAAGTTATCCTAATACGATGCATTAGTCCCGTTTAACATTTGAGAGGTTTTGCAGGATTATTATTGCATTTCACATCGCAGGGTGTTGCAATATTTCTTTAATGCAAGGCGATCACTGCATTTAACATTGCAGCAGCCTGAAAAGTCATCCTAATGCGATGCATTTGTTGTATTTAACATTTGAGAGGTTTTGCAAAATTATTGCAATTAATTTAATGCATATAACATCCATTGGGGGTCGCTAGATGACTTTAATGCAAGGCCATCACTGCATTTAACATTGCAGTCGCCTGCAAAGTTATCCTAATACGATGCATTAGTCACGTTTAACATTTGAGAGGTTTTGCAGGATTATTATTGCATTTCACATCGCAGGGTGTTGCAATATTTCTTTAATGCAAGGCGATCACTGCATTTAACATTGCAGCAGCCTGAAAAGTCATCCTAATGCGATGCCGGGGGTAGTAAATACAATAATAATACTATAGTAATAATAATTTATATTATTAATAATAAGAATAAATCAAAGATTGATTGATTGATCGATCGGTGGGTGGGTGGATGGATGTCAGGAATTTGAGAGATTTTGCATGATTATTACAATGATTTTAATGCGTTTAATACCCCAGAACAGCTGCAATTTTGCTTTAATGCAAGGCCTGCGCTGCATTTAACATTGCAGGAGCCTAATTGCATTTAACATTTGAGAGGATTTGCAAAATTATTGCAATTAATTTTATTGCATTTAACATCCCAGGGGGTTGCAATATTGCTTTAATGCAACGCCAGCGCTGCATTTAACAATGCAGCAGCCTGCAAAGTTATCCTAATACGATGCATTAGTCGCATTTAACATTTGAGAGGTTTTGCAGGATTATTATTATTGCATTTCACATCGCAGGCTGTTGCAATATTTCTTTAATGCAAGGCGATCACTGCATTTAACATTGCAGCAGCCTGAAAAGTCATCCTAATGCGATGCATTTGTTGCATTTAACATTTGAGAGGTTTTGCAAAATTATTGCAATTAATTTAATGCATTTAACACCCACTGTGGGTCGCTAGATGACTTTAATGCAAGGCCATCACTGCATTTAACATTGCAGCAGCCTGCAAAGTTATCCTAATACGATGCATTAGTCCCGTTTAACATTTGAGAGGTTTTGCAGGATTATTATTGCATTTCACATCGCAGGGTGTTGCAATATTTCTTTAATGCAAGGCGATCACTGCATTTAACATTGCAGCAGCCTGAAAAGTCATCCTAATGCGATGCATTTGTTGCATTTAACATTTGAGAGGTTTTGCAAAATTATTGCAATTAATTTAATGCATATAACATCCATTGGGGGTCGCTAGATGACTTTAATGCAAGGCCATCACTGCATTTAACATTGCAGTAGCCTGCAAAGTTATCCTAATACGATGCATTAGTCACGTTTAACATTTGAGAGGTTTTGCAGGATTATTATTGCATTTCACATCGCAGGGTGTTGCAATATTTCTTTAATGCAAGGCGATCACTGCATTTAACATTGCAGCAGCCTGAAAAGTCATCCTAATGCGATGCCGGGGGTAGTAAATACAATAATAATACTATAGTAATAATAATTTATATTATTAATAATAAGAATAAATCAAAGATTGATTGATTGATCGATCGGTGGGTGGGTGGATGGATGTCAGGAATTTGAGAGATTTTGCATGATTATTACAATGATTTTAATGCGTTTAATACCCCAGAACAGCTGCAATTTTGCTTTAATGCAAGGCCTGCGCTGCATTTAACATTGCAGGAGCCTAATTGCATTTAACATTTGAGAGGATTTGCAAAATTATTGCAATTAATTTTATTGCATTTAACATCCCAGGGGGTTGCAATATTGCTTTAATGCAACGCCAGCGCTGCATTTAACAATGCAGCAGCCTGCAAAGTTATCCTAATACGATGCATTAGTCGCATTTAACATTTGAGAGGTTTTGCAGGATTATTATTATTGCATTTCACATCGCAGGGTGTTGCAATATTTCTTTAATGCAAGGCGATCACTGCATTTAACATTGCAGCAGCCTGAAAAGTCATCCTAATGCGATGCATTTGTTGCATTTAACATTTGAGAGGTTTTGCAAAATTATTGCATTTAATTTAATGCATTTAACACCCACTGTGGGTCGCTAGATGACTTTAATGCAAGGCCATCACTGCATTTAACATTGCAGCAGCCTGCAAAGTTATCCTAATATGATGCATTAGTCCCGTTTAACATTTGAGAGGTTTTGCAGGATTATTATTGCATTTCACATCGCAGGGTGTTGCAATATTTCTTTAATGCAAGGCGATCACTGCATTTAACATTGCAGCAGCCTGAAAAGTCATCCTAATGCGATGCATTTCTTGCATTTAACATTTGAGAGGTTTTGCAAAATTATTGCAATTAATTTAATGCATATAACATCCATTGGGGGTCGCTAGATGACTTTAATGAAAGGCCATCACTGCATTTAACATTGCAGTAGCCTGCAAAGTTATCCTAATACGATGCATTAGTCACGTTTAACATTTGAGAGGTTTTGCAGGATTATTATTGCATTTCACATCGCAGGGTGTTGCAATATTTCTTTAATGCAAGGCGATCACTGCATTTAACATTGCAGCAGCCTGAAAAGTCATCCTAATGCGATGCCGGGGGTAGTAAATACAATAATAATACTATAGTAATAATAATTTATATTATTAATAATAAGAATAAATCAAAGATTGATTGATTGATCGATCGGTGGGTGGGTGGATGGATGTCAGGAATTTGAGAGATTTTGCATGATTATTACAATGATTTTAATGCGTTTAATACCCCAGAACAGCTGCAATTTTGCTTTAATGCAAGGCCTGCGCTGCATTTAACATTGCAGGAGCCTAATTGCATTTAACATTTGAGAGGATTTGCAAAATTATTGCAATTAATTTTATTGCATTTAACATCCCAGGGGGTTGCAATATTGCTTTAATGCAACGCCAGCGCTGCATTTAACAATGCAGCAGCCTGCAAAGTTATCCTAATACGATGCATTAGTCGCATTTAACATTTGAGAGGTTTTGCAGGATTATTATTATTGCATTTCACATCGCAGGCTGTTGCAATATTTCTTTAATGCAAGGCGATCACTGCATTTAACATTGCAGCAGCCTGAAAAGTCATCCTAATGCGATGCATTTGTTGCATTTAACATTTGAGAGGTTTTGCAAAATCAGGAAAACCAACCTGCAGGAGAAGCTCATGTTGTCCTTCTATCGCTGCTCCATCGAGAGTGTGCTGGCATACTGTATAACCACATGGTATGCCAGCTGCTCAGAAAAGGACAGGAAGGCCCTTCAGAGGGTCATCACGACGGCCCAGAAGATCATCGGCTGCTCACTGCCCTCCCTGGAGCACCTGTTCAGACTACGCTGCCTCAGTAGAGCAGGCAAAATAATAAAAGATCCATCCCACCCCGGCCACCGTCTGTTTGTTCATCTGCCCTCTGGTCGACGTTTCAGGTCGATCAAATCCCGAACAAACAGACTTAAGAACAGTTTTTACCCCAGGGCCATACGAGAACTGAACACTACCTTTGCACTAGGCAACACCGTTAAAAAATCTTGTACTTAATATAATTGTATTTAATTGTATTTATGTATTTATTTGTTTTTGCATTTATTGCATATATGTTTGTACGCACCGTCAGGATTGGCTATTTTTTAATTTCGTTGTACTCGTTGCAATGACAATAAATGAATATTATTATTATTAATATTATAGATGACTTTAATGCAAGGCCATCACTGCATTTAACATTGGAGCAGCCTGCAAAGTTATCCTAATACGATGCATTAGTCCCGTTTAACATTTGAGAGGTTTTGCAGGATTATTATTGCATTTCACATCGCAGGGTGTTGCAATATTTCTTTAATGCAAGGCGATCACTGCATTTAACATTGCAGCAGCCTGAAAAGTCATCCTAATGCGATGCATTTGTTGCATTTAACATTTGAGAGGTTTTGCAAAATTATTGCAATTAATTTAATGCATATAACATCCATTGGGGGTCGCTAGATGACTTTAATGCAAGGCCATCACTGCATTTAACATTGCAGTAGCCTGCAAAGTTATCCTAATACGTTGCATTAGTCACGTTTAACATTTGAGAGGTTTTGCAGGATTATTATTGCATTTCACATCGCAGGGTGTTGCAATATTTCTTTAATGCAAGGCGATCACTGCATTTAACATTGCAGCAGCCTGAAAAGTCATCCTAATGCGATGCCGGGGGTAGTAAATACAATAATAATACTATAGTAATAATAATTTATATTATTAATAATAAGAATAAATCAAAGATTGATTGATTGATCGATCGGTGGGTGGGTGGATGGATGTCAGGAATTTGAGAGATTTTGCATGATTATTACAATGATTTTAATGCGTTTAATACCCCAGAACAGCTGCAATTTTGCTTTAATGCAAGGCCTGCGCTGCATTTAACATTGCAGGAGCCTAATTGCATTTAACATTTGAGAGGATTTGCAAAATTATTGCAATTAATTTTATTGCATTTAACATCCCAGGGGGATGCAATATTGCTTTAATGCAACGCCAGCGCTGCATTTAACAATGCAGCAGCCTGCAAAGTTATCCTAATACGATGCATTAGTCGCATTTAACATTTGAGAGGTTTTGCAGGATTATTATTATTGCATTTCACATCGCAGGGTGTTGCAATATTTCTTTAATGCAAGGCGATCACTGCATTTAACATTGCAGCAGCCTGAAAAGTCATCCTAATGCGATGCATTTGTTGCATTTAACATTTGAGAGGTTTTGCAAAATTATTGCAATTAATTTAATGCATATAACATCCATTGGGGGTCGCTAGATGACTTTAATGCAAGGCCATCACTGCATTTAACATTGCAGTAGCCTGCAAAGTTATCCTAATACGATGCATTAGTCACGTTTAACATTTGAGAGGTTTTGCAGGATTATTATTGCATTTCACATCGCAGGGTGTTGCAATATTTCTTTAATGCAAGGCGATCACTGCATTTAACATTGCAGCAGCCTGAAAAGTCATCCTAATGCGATGCCGGGGGTAGTAAATACAATAATAATACTATAGTAATAATAATTTATATTATTAATAATAAGAATAAATCAAAGATTGATTGATTGATCGATCGGTGGGTGGGTGGATGGATGTCAGGAATTTGAGAGATTTTGCATGATTATTACAATGATTTTAATGCGTTTAATACCCCAGAACAGCTGCAATTTTGCTTTAATGCAAGGCCTGCGCTGCATTTAACATTGCAGGAGCCTAATTGCATTTAACATTTGAGAGGATTTGCAAAATTATTGCAATTAATTTTATTGCATTTAACATCCCAGGGGGTTGCAATATTGCTTTAATGCAACGCCAGCGCTGCATTTAACAATGCAGCAGCCTGCAAAGTTATCCTAATACGATGCATTAGTCGCATTTAACATTTGAGAGGTTTTGCAGGATTATTATTATTGCATTTCACATCGCAGGCTGTTGCAATATTTCTTTAATGCAAGGCGATCACTGCATTTAACATTGCAGCAGCCTGAAAAGTCATCCTAATGCGATGCATTTGTTGCATTTAACATTTGAGAGGTTTTGCAAAATTATTGCAATTAATTTAATGCATTTAACACCCACTGTGGGTCGCTAGATGACTTTAATGCAAAATCAGGAAAACCAACCTGCAGGAGAAGCTCATGTTGTCCTTCTATCGCTGCTCCATCGAGAGTGTGCTGGCATACTGTATAACCACATGGTATGCCAGCTGCTCAGAAAAGGACAGGAAGGCCCTTCAGAGGGTCATCACGACGGCCCAGAAGATCATCGGCTGCTCACTGCCCTCCCTGGAGCACCTGTTCAGACTACGCTGCCTCAGTAGAGCAGGCAAAATAATAAAAGATCCATCCCACCCCGGCCACCGTCTGTTTGTTCATCTGCCCTCTGGTCGACGTTTCAGGTCGATCAAATCCCGAACAAACAGACTTAAGAACAGTTTTTACCCCAGGGCCATACGAGAACTGAACACTACCTTTGCACTAGGCAACACCGTTAAAAAATCTTGTACTTAATATAATTGTATTTAATTGTATTTATGTATTTATTTGTTTTTGCATTTATTGCATATATGTTTGTATGCACCGTCAGGATTGGCTATTTTTTAATTTCGTTGTACTCGTTGCAATGACAATAAATGAATATTATTATTATTAATATTATAGATGACTTTAATGCAAGGCCATCACTGCATTTAACATTGGAGCAGCCTGCAAAGTTATCCTAATACGATGCATTAGTCCCGTTTAACATTTGAGAGGTTTTGCAGGATTATTATTGCATTTCACATCGCAGGGTGTTGCAATATTTCTTTAATGCAAGGCGATCACTGCATTTAACATTGCAGCAGCCTGAAAAGTCATCCTAATGCGATGCATTTGTTGCATTTAACATTTGAGAGGTTTTGCAAAATTATTGCAATTAATTTAATGCATATAACATCCATTGGGGGTCGCTAGATGACTTTAATGCAAGGCCATCACTGCATTTAACATTGCAGTAGCCTGCAAAGTTATCCTAATACGATGCATTAGTCACGTTTAACATTTGAGAGGTTTTGCAGGATTATTATTGCATTTCACATCGCAGGGTGTTGCAATATTTCTTTAATGCAAGGCGATCACTGCATTTAACATTGCAGCAGCCTGAAAAGTCATCCTAATGCGATGCCGGGGGTAGTAAATACAATAATAATACTATAGTAATAATAATTTATATTATTAATAATAAGAATAAATCAAAGATTGATTGATTGATCGATCGGTGGGTGGGTGGATGGATGTCAGGAATTTGAGAGATTTTGCATGATTATTACAATGATTTTAATGCGTTTAATACCTCAGAACAGCTGCAATTTTGCTTTAATGCAAGGCCTGCGCTGCATTTAACATTGCAGGAGCCTAATTGCATTTAACATTTGAGAGGATTTGCAAAATTATTGCAATTAATTTTATTGCATTTAACATCCCAGGGGGTTGCAATATTGCTTTAATGCAACGCCAGCGCTGCATTTAACAATGCAGCAGCCTGCAAAGTTATCCTAATACGATGCATTAGTCGCATTTAACATTTGAGAGGTTTTGCAGGATTATTATTATTGCATTTCACATCGCAGGGTGTTGCAATATTTCTTTAATGCAAGGCGATCACTGCATTTAACATTGCAGCAGCCTGAAAAGTCATCCTAATGCGATGCATTTGTTGCATTTAACATTTGAGAGGTTTTGCAAAATTATTGCAATTAATTTAATGCATTTAACACCCACTGTGGGTCGCTAGATGACTTTAATGCAAGGCCATCACTGCATTTAACATTGCAGCAGCCTGCAAAGTTATCCTAATACGATGCATTAGTCCCGTTTAACATTTGAGAGGTTTTGCAGGATTATTATTGCATTTCACATCGCAGGGTGTTGCAATATTTCTTTAATGCAAGGCGATCACTGCATTTAACATTGCAGCAGCCTGAAAAGTCATCCTAATGCGATGCATTTGTTGCATTTAACATTTGAGAGGTTTTGAAAAATTATTGCAATTAATTTAATGCATATAACATCCATTGGGGGTCGCTAGATGACTTTAATGCAAGGCCATCACTGCATTTAGCATTGCAGTAGCCTGCAAAGTTATCCTAATACGATGCATTAGTCACGTTTAACATTTGAGAGGTTTTGCAGGATTATTATTGCATTTCACATCGCAGGGTGTTGCAATATTTCTTTAATGCAAGGCGATCACTGCATTTAACATTGCAGCAGCCTGAAAAGTCATCCTAATGCGATGCCGGGGGTAGTAAATACAATAATAATACTATAGTAATAATAATTTATATTATTAATAATAAGAATAAATCAAAGATTGATTGATTGATCGATCGGTGGGTGGGTGGATGGATGTCAGGAATTTGAGAGATTTTGCATGATTATTAAAATGATTTTAATGCGTTTAATACCCCAGAACAGCTGCAATTTTGCTTTAATGCAATGCCTGCGCTGCATTTAACATTGCAGGAGCCTAATTGCATTTAACATTTGAGAGGATTTGCAAAATTATTGCAATTAATTTTATTGCATTTAACATCCCAGGGGTTGCAATATTGCTTTAATGCAACGCCAGCGCTGCATTTAACAATGCAGCAGCCTGCAAAGTTATCCTAATACGATGCATTAGTCGCATTTAACATTTGAGAGGTTTTGCAGGATTATTATTATTGCATTTCACATCGCAGGGTGTTGCAATATTTCTTTAATGCAAGGCGATCACTGCATTTAACATTGCAGCAGCCTGAAAAGTCATCCTAATGCGATGCATTTGTTGCATTTAACATTTGAGAGGTTTTGCAAAATTATTGCAATTAATTTAATGCATTTAACACCCACTGTGGGTCGCTAGATGACTTTAATGCAAGGCCATCACTGCATTTAACATTGCAGCAGCCTGCAAAGTTATCCTAATACGATGCATTAGTCACGTTTAACATTTGAGAGGTTTTGCAGGATTATTATTGCATTTCACATCGCAGGGTGTTGCAATATTTCTTTAATGCAAGGCGATCACTGCATTTAACATTGCAGCAGCCTGAAAAGTCATCCTAATGCGATGCCGGGGGTAGTAAATACAATAATAATACTATAGTAATAATAATTTATATTATTAATAATAAGAATAAATCAAAGATTGATTGATTGATCGATCGGTGGGTGGGTGGATGGATGTCAGGAATTTGAGAGATTTTGCATGATTATTACAATGATTTTAATGCGTTTAATACCCCAGAACAGCTGCAATTTTGCTTTAATGCAAGGCCTGCGCTGCATTTAACATTGCAGGAGCCTAATTGCATTTAACATTTGAGAGGATTTGCAAAATTATTGCAATTAATTTTATTGCATTTAACATCCCAGGGGGATGCAATATTGCTTTAATGCAACGCCAGCGCTGCATTTAACAATGCAGCAGCCTGCAAAGTTATCCTAATACGATGCATTAGTCGCATTTAACATTTGAGAGGTTTTGCAGGATTATTATTATTGCATTTCACATCGCAGGGTGTTGCAATATTTCTTTAATGCAAGGCGATCACTGCATTTAACATTGCAGCAGCCTGAAAAGTCATCCTAATGCGATGCATTTGTTGCATTTAACATTTGAGAGGTTTTGCAAAATTATTGCAATTAATTTAATGCATATAACATCCATTGGGGGTCGCTAGATGACTTTAATGCAAGGCCATCACTGCATTTAACATTGCAGTAGCCTGCAAAGTTATCCTAATACGATGCATTAGTCACGTTTAACATTTGAGAGGTTTTGCAGGATTATTATTGCATTTCACATCGCAGGGTGTTGCAATATTTCTTTAATGCAAGGCGATCACTGCATTTAACATTGCAGCAGCCTGAAAAGTCATCCTAATGCGATGCCGGGGGTAGTAAATACAATAATAATACTATAGTAATAATAATTTATATTATTAATAATAAGAATAAATCAAAGATTGATTGATTGATCGATCGGTGGGTGGGTGGATGGATGTCAGGAATTTGAGAGATTTTGCATGATTATTACAATGATTTTAATGCGTTTAATACCCCAGAACAGCTGCAATTTTGCTTTAATGCAAGGCCTGCGCTGCATTTAACATTGCAGGAGCCTAATTGCATTTAACATTTGAGAGGATTTGCAAAATTATTGCAATTAATTTTATTGCATTTAACATCCCAGGGGTTGCAATATTGCTTTAATGCAACGCCAGCGCTGCATTTAACAATGCAGCAGCCTGCAAAGTTATCCTAATACGATGCATTAGTCGCATTTAACATTTGAGAGGTTTTGCAGGATTATTATTATTGCATTTCACATCGCAGGGTGTTGCAATATTTCTTTAATGCAAGGCGATCACTGCATTTAACATTGCAGCAGCCTGAAAAGTCATCCTAATGCGATGCATTTGTTGCATTTAACATTTGAGAGGTTTTGCAAAATTATTGCAATTAATTTAATGCATTTAACACCCACTGTGGGTCGCTAGATGACTTTAATGCAAGGCCATCACTGCATTTAACATTGCAGCAGCCTGCAAAGTTATCCTAATACGATGCATTAGTCACGTTTAACATTTGAGAGGTTTTGCAGGATTATTATTGCATTTCACATCGCAGGGTGTTGCAATATTTCTTTAATGCAAGGCGATCACTGCATTTAACATTGCAGCAGCCTGAAAAGTCATCCTAATGCGATGCCGGGGGTAGTAAATACAATAATAATACTATAGTAATAATAATTTATATTATTAATAATAAGAATAAATCAAAGATTGATTGATTGATCGATCGGTGGGTGGGTGGATGGATGTCAGGAATTTGAGAGATTTTGCATGATTATTACAATGATTTTAATGCGTTTAATACCCCAGAACAGCTGCAATTTTGCTTTAATGCAAGGCCTGCGCTGCATTTAACATTGCAGGAGCCTAATTGCATTTAACATTTGAGAGGATTTGCAAAATTATTGCAATTAATTTTATTGCATTTAACATCCCAGGGGGATGCAATATTGCTTTAATGCAACGCCAGCGCTGCATTTAACAATGCAGCAGCCTGCAAAGTTATCCTAATACGATGCATTAGTCGCATTTAACATTTGAGAGGTTTTGCAGGATTATTATTATTGCATTTCACATCGCAGGGTGTTGCAATATTTCTTTAATGCAAGGCGATCACTGCATTTAACATTGCAGCAGCCTGAAAAGTCATCCTAATGCGATGCATTTGTTGCATTTAACATTTGAGAGGTTTTGCAAAATTATTGCAATTAATTTAATGCATATAACATCCATTGGGGGTCGCTAGATGACTTTAATGCAAGGCCATCACTGCATTTAACATTGCAGTAGCCTGCAAAGTTATCCTAATACGATGCATTAGTCACGTTTAACATTTGAGAGGTTTTGCAGGATTATTATTGCATTTCACATCGCAGGGTGTTGCAATATTTCTTTAATGCAAGGCGATCACTGCATTTAACATTGCAGCAGCCTGAAAAGTCATCCTAATGCGATGCCGGGGGTAGTAAATACAATAATAATACTATAGTAATAATAATTTATATTATTAATAATAAGAATAAATCAAAGATTGATTGATTGATCGATCGGTGGGTGGGTGGATGGATGTCAGGAATTTGAGAGATTTTGCATGATTATTACAATGATTTTAATGCGTTTAATACCCCAGAACAGCTGCAATTTTGCTTTAATGCAAGGCCTGCGCTGCATTTAACATTGCAGGAGCCTAATTGCATTTAACATTTGAGAGGATTTGCAAAATTATTGCAATTAATTTTATTGCATTTAACATCCCAGGGGGTTGCAATATTGCTTTAATGCAACGCCAGCGCTGCATTTAACAATGCAGCAGCCTGCAAAGTTATCCTAATACGATGCATTAGTCGCATTTAACATTTGAGAGGTTTTGCAGGATTATTATTATTGCATTTCACATCGCAGGCTGTTGCAATATTTCTTTAATGCAAGGCGATCACTGCATTTAACATTGCAGCAGCCTGAAAAGTCATCCTAATGCGATGCATTTGTTGCATTTAACATTTGAGAGGTTTTGCAAAATTATTGCAATTAATTTAATGCATTTAACACCCACTGTGGGTCGCTAGATGACTTTAATGCAAAATCAGGAAAACCAACCTGCAGGAGAAGCTCATGTTGTCCTTCTATCGCTGCTCCATCGAGAGTGTGCTGGCATACTGTATAACCACATGGTATGCCAGCTGCTCAGAAAAGGACAGGAAGGCCCTTCAGAGGGTCATCACGACGGCCCAGAAGATCATCGGCTGCTCACTGCCCTCCCTGGAGCACCTGTTCAGACTACGCTGCCTCAGTAGAGCAGGCAAAATAATAAAAGATCCATCCCACCCCGGCCACCGTCTGTTTGTTCATCTGCCCTCTGGTCGACGTTTCAGGTCGATCAAATCCCGAACAAACAGACTTAAGAACAGTTTTTACCCCAGGGCCATACGAGAACTGAACACTACCTTTGCACTAGGCAACACCGTTAAAAAATCTTGTACTTAATATAATTGTATTTAATTGTATTTATGTATTTATTTGTTTTTGCATTTATTGCATATATGTTTGTATGCACCGTCAGGATTGGCTATTTTTTAATTTCGTTGTACTCGTTGCAATGACAATAAATGAATATTATTATTATTAATATTATAGATGACTTTAATGCAAGGCCATCACTGCATTTAACATTGGAGCAGCCTGCAAAGTTATCCTAATACGATGCATTAGTCCCGTTTAACATTTGAGAGGTTTTGCAGGATTATTATTGCATTTCACATCGCAGGGTGTTGCAATATTTCTTTAATGCAAGGCGATCACTGCATTTAACATTGCAGCAGCCTGAAAAGTCATCCTAATGCGATGCATTTGTTGCATTTAACATTTGAGAGGTTTTGCAAAATTATTGCAATTAATTTAATGCATATAACATCCATTGGGGGTCGCTAGATGACTTTAATGCAAGGCCATCACTGCATTTAACATTGCAGTAGCCTGCAAAGTTATCCTAATACGATGCATTAGTCACGTTTAACATTTGAGAGGTTTTGCAGGATTATTATTGCATTTCACATCGCAGGGTGTTGCAATATTTCTTTAATGCAAGGCGATCACTGCATTTAACATTGCAGCAGCCTGAAAAGTCATCCTAATGCGATGCCGGGGGTAGTAAATACAATAATAATACTATAGTAATAATAATTTATATTATTAATAATAAGAATAAATCAAAGATTGATTGATTGATCGATCGGTGGGTGGGTGGATGGATGTCAGGAATTTGAGAGATTTTGCATGATTATTACAATGATTTTAATGCGTTTAATACCTCAGAACAGCTGCAATTTTGCTTTAATGCAAGGCCTGCGCTGCATTTAACATTGCAGGAGCCTAATTGCATTTAACATTTGAGAGGATTTGCAAAATTATTGCAATTAATTTTATTGCATTTAACATCCCAGGGGGTTGCAATATTGCTTTAATGCAACGCCAGCACTGCATTTAACAATGCAGCAGCCTGCAAAGTTATCCTAATACGATGCATTAGTCGCATTTAACATTTGAGAGGTTTTGCAGGATTATTATTATTGCATTTCACATCGCAGGGTGTTGCAATATTTCTTTAATGCAAGGCGATCACTGCATTTAACATTGCAGCAGCCTGAAAAGTCATCCTAATGCGATGCATTTGTTGCATTTAACATTTGAGAGGTTTTGCAAAATTATTGCAATTAATTTAATGCATTTAACACCCACTGTGGGTCGCTAGATGACTTTAATGCAAGGCCATCACTGCATTTAACATTGCAGCAGCCTGCAAAGTTATCCTAATACGATGCATTAGTCCCGTTTAACATTTGAGAGGTTTTGCAGGATTATTATTGCATTTCACATCGCAGGGTGTTGCAATATTTCTTTAATGCAAGGCGATCACTGCATTTAACATTGCAGCAGCCTGAAAAGTCATCCTAATGCGATGCATTTGTTGCATTTAACATTTGAGAGGTTTTGAAAAATTATTGCAATTAATTTAATGCATATAACATCCATTGGGGGTCGCTAGATGACTTTAATGCAAGGCCATCACTGCATTTAGCATTGCAGTAGCCTGCAAAGTTATCCTAATACGATGCATTAGTCACGTTTAACATTTGAGAGGTTTTGCAGGATTATTATTGCATTTCACATCGCAGGGTGTTGCAATATTTCTTTAATGCAAGGCGATCACTGCATTTAACATTGCAGCAGCCTGAAAAGTCATCCTAATGCGATGCCGGGGGTAGTAAATACAATAATAATACTATAGTAATAATAATTTATATTATTAATAATAAGAATAAATCAAAGATTGATTGATTGATCGATCGGTGGGTGGGTGGATGGATGTCAGGAATTTGAGAGATTTTGCATGATTATTAAAATGATTTTAATGCGTTTAATACCCCAGAACAGCTGCAATTTTGCTTTAATGCAATGCCTGCGCTGCATTTAACATTGCAGGAGCCTAATTGCATTTAACATTTGAGAGGATTTGCAAAATTATTGCAATTAATTTTATTGCATTTAACATCCCAGGGGTTGCAATATTGCTTTAATGCAACGCCAGCGCTGCATTTAACAATGCAGCAGCCTGCAAAGTTATCCTAATACGATGCATTAGTCGCATTTAACATTTGAGAGGTTTTGCAGGATTATTATTATTGCATTTCACATCGCAGGGTGTTGCAATATTTCTTTAATGCAAGGCGATCACTGCATTTAACATTGCAGCAGCCTGAAAAGTCATCCTAATGCGATGCATTTGTTGCATTTAACATTTGAGAGGTTTTGCAAAATTATTGCAATTAATTTAATGCATTTAACACCCACTGTGGGTCGCTAGATGACTTTAATGCAAGGCCATCACTGCATTTAACATTGCAGCAGCCTGCAAAGTTATCCTAATACGATGCATTAGTCCCGTTTAACATTTGAGAGGTTTTGCAGGATTATTATTGCATTTCACATCGCAGGGTGTTGCAATATTTCTTTAATGCAAGGCGATCACTGCATTTAACATTGCAGCAGCCTGAAAAGTCATCCTAATGCGATGCATTTGTTGCATTTAACATTTGAGAGGTTTTGCAAAATTATTGCAATTAATTTAATGCATATAACATCCATTGGGGGTCGCTAGATGACTTTAATGCAAGGCCATCACTGCATTTAACATTGCAGTAGCCTGCAAAGTTATCCTAATACGATGCATTAGTCACGTTTAACATTTGAGAGGTTTTGCAGGATTATTATTGCATTTCACATCGCAGGGTGTTGCAATATTTCTTTAATGCAAGGCGATCACTGCATTTAACATTGCAGCAGCCTGAAAAGTCATCCTAATGCGATGCCGGGGGTAGTAAATACAATAATAATACTATAGTAATAATAATTTATATTATTAATAATAAGAATAAATCAAAGATTGATTGATTGATCGATCGGTGGGTGGGTGGATGGATGTCAGGAATTTGAGAGATTTTGCATGATTATTACAATGATTTTAATGCGTTTAATACCCCAGAACAGCTGCAATTTTGCTTTAATGCAAGGCCTGCGCTGCATTTAACATTGCAGGAGCCTAATTGCATTTAACATTTGAGAGGATTTGCAAAATTATTGCAATTAATTTTATTGCATTTAACATCCCAGGGGGTTGCAATATTGCTTTAATGCAACGCCAGCGCTGCATTTAACAATGCAGCAGCCTGCAAAGTTATCCTAATACGATGCATTAGTCGCATTTAACATTTGAGAGGTTTTGCAGGATTATTATTATTGCATTTCACATCGCAGGCTGTTGCAATATTTCTTTAATGCAAGGCGATCACTGCATTTAACATTGCAGCAGCCTGAAAAGTCATCCTAATGCGATGCATTTGTTGCATTTAACATTTGAGAGGTTTTGCAAAATTATTGCAATTAATTTAATGCATTTAACACCCACTGTGGGTTGCTAGATGACTTTAATGCAAGGCCATCACTGCATTTAACATTGCAGCAGCCTGCAAAGTTATCCTAATACGATGCATTAGTCCCGTTTAACATTTGAGAGGTTTTGCAGGATTATTATTGCATTTCACATCGCAGGGTGTTGCAATATTTCTTTAATGCAAGGCGATCACTGCATTTAACATTGCAGCAGCCTGAAAAGTCATCCTAATGCGATGCATTTGTTGCATTTAACATTTGAGAGGTTTTGCAAAATTATTGCAATTAATTTAATGCATATAACATCCATTGGGGGTCGCTAGATGACTTTAATGCAAGGCCATCACTGCATTTAACATTGCAGTAGCCTGCAAAGTTATCCTAATACGATGCATTAGTCACGTTTAACATTTGAGAGGTTTTGCAGGATTATTATTGCATTTCACATCGCAGGGTGTTGCAATATTTCTTTAATGCAAGGCGATCACTGCATTTAACATTGCAGCAGCCTGAAAAGTCATCCTAATGCGATGCCGGGGGTAGTAAATACAATAATAATACTATAGTAATAATAATTTATATTATTAATAATAAGAATAAATCAAAGATTGATTGATTGATCGATCGGTGGGTGGGTGGATGGATGTCAGGAATTTGAGAGATTTTGCATGATTATTACAATGATTTTAATGCGTTTAATACCTCAGAACAGCTGCAATTTTGCTTTAATGCAAGGCCTGCGCTGCATTTAACATTGCAGGAGCCTAATTGCATTTAACATTTGAGAGGATTTGCAAAATTATTGCAATTAATTTTATTGCATTTAACATCCCAGGGGGTTGCAATATTGCTTTAATGCAACGCCAGCGCTGCATTTAACAATGCAGCAGCCTGCAAAGTTATCCTAATACGATGCATTAGTCGCATTTAACATTTGAGAGGTTTTGCAGGATTATTATTATTGCATTTCACATCGCAGGGTGTTGCAATATTTCTTTAATGCAAGGCGATCACTGCATTTAACATTGCAGCAGCCTGAAAAGTCATCCTAATGCGATGCATTTGTTGCATTTAACATTTGAGAGGTTTTGCAAAATTATTGCAATTAATTTAATGCATTTAACACCCACTGTGGGTCGCTAGATGACTTTAATGCAAGGCCATCACTGCATTTAACATTGCAGCAGCCTGCAAAGTTATCCTAATACGATGCATTAGTCCCGTTTAACATTTGAGAGGTTTTGCAGGATTATTATTGCATTTCACATCGCAGGGTGTTGCAATATTTCTTTAATGCAAGGCGATCACTGCATTTAACATTGCAGCAGCCTGAAAAGTCATCCTAATGCGATGCATTTGTTGCATTTAACATTTGAGAGGTTTTGAAAAATTATTGCAATTAATTTAATGCATATAACATCCATTGGGGGTCGCTAGATGACTTTAATGCAAGGCCATCACTGCATTTAGCATTGCAGTAGCCTGCAAAGTTATCCTAATACGATGCATTAGTCACGTTTAACATTTGAGAGGTTTTGCAGGATTATTATTGCATTTCACATCGCAGGGTGTTGCAATATTTCTTTAATGCAAGGCGATCACTGCATTTAACATTGCAGCAGCCTGAAAAGTCATCCTAATGCGATGCCGGGGGTAGTAAATACAATAATAATACTATAGTAATAATAATTTATATTATTAATAATAAGAATAAATCAAAGATTGATTGATTGATCGATCGGTGGGTGGGTGGATGGATGTCAGGAATTTGAGAGATTTTGCATGATTATTAAAATGATTTTAATGCGTTTAATACCCCAGAACAGCTGCAATTTTGCTTTAATGCAATGCCTGCGCTGCATTTAACATTGCAGGAGCCTAATTGCATTTAACATTTGAGAGGATTTGCAAAATTATTGCAATTAATTTTATTGCATTTAACATCCCAGGGGTTGCAATATTGCTTTAATGCAACGCCAGCGCTGCATTTAACAATGCAGCAGCCTGCAAAGTTATCCTAATACGATGCATTAGTCGCATTTAACATTTGAGAGGTTTTGCAGGATTATTATTATTGCATTTCACATCGCAGGGTGTTGCAATATTTCTTTAATGCAAGGCGATCACTGCATTTAACATTGCAGCAGCCTGAAAAGTCATCCTAATGCGATGCATTTGTTGCATTTAACATTTGAGAGGTTTTGCAAAATTATTGCAATTAATTTAATGCATTTAACACCCACTGTGGGTCGCTAGATGACTTTAATGCAAGGCCATCACTGCATTTAACATTGCAGCAGCCTGCAAAGTTATCCTAATACGATGCATTAGTCACGTTTAACATTTGAGAGGTTTTGCAGGATTATTATTGCATTTCACATCGCAGGGTGTTGCAATATTTCTTTAATGCAAGGCGATCACTGCATTTAACATTGCAGCAGCCTGAAAAGTCATCCTAATGCGATGCATTTGTTGCATTTAACATTTGAGAGGTTTTGCAAAATTATTGCAATTAATTTAATGCATATAACATCCATTGGGGGTCGCTAGATGACTTTAATGCAAGGCCATCACTGCATTTAACATTGCAGTAGCCTGCAAAGTTATCCTAATACGATGCATTAGTCACGTTTAACATTTGAGAGGTTTTGCAGGATTATTATTGCATTTCACATCGCAGGGTGTTGCAATATTTCTTTAATGCAAGGCGATCACTGCATTTAACATTGCAGCAGCCTGAAAAGTCATCCTAATGCGATGCCGGGGGTAGTAAATACAATAATAATACTATAGTAATAATAATTTATATTATTAATAATAAGAATAAATCAAAGATTGATTGATTGATCGATCGGTGGGTGGGTGGATGGATGTCAGGAATTTGAGAGATTTTGCATGATTATTACAATGATTTTAATGCGTTTAATACCCCAGAACAGCTGCAATTTTGCTTTAATGCAAGGCCTGCGCTGCATTTAACATTGCAGGAGCCTAATTGCATTTAACATTTGAGAGGATTTGCAAAATTATTGCAATTAATTTTATTGCATTTAACATCCCAGGGGGTTGCAATATTGCTTTAATGCAACGCCAGCGCTGCATTTAACAATGCAGCAGCCTGCAAAGTTATCCTAATACGATGCATTAGTCGCATTTAACATTTGAGAGGTTTTGCAGGATTATTATTATTGCATTTCACATCGCAGGCTGTTGCAATATTTCTTTAATGCAAGGCGATCACTGCATTTAACATTGCAGCAGCCTGAAAAGTCATCCTAATGCGATGCATTTGTTGCATTTAACATTTGAGAGGTTTTGCAAAATTATTGCAATTAATTTAATGCATTTAACACCCACTGTGGGTTGCTAGATGACTTTAATGCAAGGCCATCACTGCATTTAACATTGCAGCAGCCTGCAAAGTTATCCTAATACGATGCATTAGTCCCGTTTAACATTTGAGAGGTTTTGCAGGATTATTATTGCATTTCACATCGCAGGGTGTTGCAATATTTCTTTAATGCAAGGCGATCACTGCATTTAACATTGCAGCAGCCTGAAAAGTCATCCTAATGCGATGCATTTGTTGCATTTAACATTTGAGAGGTTTTGCAAAATTATTGCAATTAATTTAATGCATATAACATCCATTGGGGGTCGCTAGATGACTTTAATGCAAGGCCATCACTGCATTTAACATTGCAGTAGCCTGCAAAGTTATCCTAATACGATGCATTAGTCACGTTTAACATTTGAGAGGTTTTGCAGGATTATTATTGCATTTCACATCGCAGGGTGTTGCAATATTTCTTTAATGCAAGGCGATCACTGCATTTAACATTGCAGCAGCCTGAAAAGTCATCCTAATGCGATGCCGGGGGTAGTAAATACAATAATAATACTATAGTAATAATAATTTATATTATTAATAATAAGAATGAATCAAAGATTGATTGATTGATCGATCGGTGGGTGGGTGGATGGATGTCAGGAATTTGAGAGATTTTGCATGATTATTACAATGATTTTAATGCGTTTAATACCCCAGAACAGCTGCAATTTTGCTTTAATGCAAGGCCTGCGCTGCATTTAACATTGCAGGGGCCTAATTGCATTTAACATTTGAGAGGATTTGCAAAATTATTGCAATTAATTTTATTGCATTTAACATCCCAGGGGGTTGCAATATTGCTTTAATGCAACGCCAGCGCTGCATTTGACAATGCAGCAGCCTGCAAAGTTATCCTAATACGATGCATTAGTCGCATTTAACATTTGAGAGGTTTTGCAGGATTATTATTATTGCATTTCACATCGCAGGCTGTTGCAATATTTCTTTAATGCAAGGCGATCACTGCATTTAACATTGCAGCAGCCTGAAAAGTCATCCTAATGCGATGCATTTGTTGCATTTAACATTTGAGAGGTTTTGCAAAATTATTGCAATTAATTTAATGCATTTAACACCCACTGTGGGTCGCTAGATGACTTTAATGCAAGGCCATCACTGCATTTAACATTGCAGCAGCCTGCAAAGTTATCCTAATACGATGCATTAGTCCCGTTTAACATTTGAGAGGTTTTGCAGGATTATTATTGCATTTCACATCGCAGGGTGTTGCAATATTTCTTTAATGCAAGGCGATCACTGCATTTAACATTGCAGCAGCCTGAAAAGTCATCCTAATGCGATGCATTTGTTGCATTTAACATTTGAGAGGTTTTGCAAAATTATTGCAATTAATTTAATGCATATAACATCCATTGGGGTCGCTAGATGACTTTAATGCAAGGCCATCACTGCATTTAACATTGCAGTAGCCTGCAAAGTTATCCTAATACGATGCATTAGTCACGTTTAACATTTGAGAGGTTTTGCAGGATTATTATTGCATTTCACATCGCAGGGTGTTGCAATATTTCTTTAATGCAAGGCGATCACTGCATTTAACATTGCAGCAGCCTGAAAAGTCATCCTAATGCGATGCCGGGGGTAGTAAATACAATAATAATACTATAGTAATAATAATTTATATTATTAATAATAAGAATAAATCAAAGATTGATTGATTGATCGATCGGTGGGTGGGTGGATGGATGTCAGGAATTTGAGAGATTTTGCATGATTATTACAATGATTTTAATGCGTTTAATACCCCAGAACAGCTGCAATTTTGCTTTAATGCAAGGCCTGCGCTGCATTTAACATTGCAGGAGCCTAATTGCATTTAACATTTGAGAGGATTTGCAAAATTATTGCAATTAATTTTATTGCATTTAACATCCCAGGGGGTTGCAATATTGCTTTAATGCAACGCCAGCGCTGCATTTAACAATGCAGCAGCCTGCAAAGTTATCCTAATACGATGCATTAGTCGCATTTAACATTTGAGAGGTTTTGCAGGATTATTATTATTGCATTTCACATCGCAGGGTGTTGCAATATTTCTTTAATGCAAGGCGATCACTGCATTTAACATTGCAGCAGCCTGAAAAGTCATCCTAATGCGATGCATTTGTTGCATTTAACATTTGAGAGGTTTTGCAAAATTATTGCAATTAATTTAATGCATTTAACACCCACTGTGGGTCGCTAGATGACTTTAATGCAAGGCCATCACTGCATTTAACATTGCAGCAGCCTGCAAAGTTATCCTAATACGATGCATTAGTCCTGTTTAACATTTGAGAGGTTTTGCAGGATTATTATTGCATTTCACATCGCAGGGTGTTGCAATATTTCTTTAATGCAAGGCGATCACTGCATTTAACATTGCAGCAGCCTGAAAAGTCATCCTAATGCGATGCATTTGTTGCATTTAACATTTGAGAGGTTTTGCAAAATTATTGCAATTAATTTAATGCATATAACATCCATTGGGGGTCGCTAGATGACTTTAATGTAAGGCCATCACTGCATTTAACATTGCAGTAGCCTGCAAAGTTATCCTAATACGATGCATTAGTCACGTTTAACATTTGAGAGGTTTTGCAGGATTATTATTGCATTTCACATCGCAGGGTGTTGCAATATTTCTTTAATGCAAGGCGATCACTGCATTTAACATTGCAGCAGCCTGAAAAGTCATCCTAATGCGATGCTGGGGGTAGTAAATACAATAATAATACTATAGTAATAATAATTTATATTATTAATAATAAGAATAAATCAAAGATTGATTGATTGATCGATCGGTGGGTGGGTGGATGGATGTCAGGAATTTGAGAGATTTTGCATGATTATTACAATGATTTTAATGCGTTTAATACCCCAGAACAGCTGCAATTTTGCTTTAATGCAAGGCCTGCGCTGCATTTAACATTGCAGGAGCCTAATTGCATTTAACATTTGAGAGGATTTGCAAAATTATTGCAATTAATTTTATTGCATTTAACATCCCAGGGGGTTGCAATATTGCTTTAATGCAACGCCAGCGCTGCATTTAACAATGCAGCAGCCTGCAAAGTTATCCTAATACGATGCATTAGTCGCATTTAACATTTGAGAGGTTTTGCAGGATTATTATTATTGCATTTCACATCGCAGGGTGTTGCAATATTTCTTTAATGCAAGGCGATCACTGCATTTAACATTGCAGCAGCCTGAAAAGTCATCCTAATGCGATGCATTTGTTGCATTTAACATTTGATAGGTTTTGCAAAATTATTGCAATTAATTTAATGCATTTAACACCCACTGTGGGTCGCTAGATGACTTTAATGCAAGGCCATCACTGCATTTAACATTGCAGCAGCCTGCAAAGTTATCCTAATACGATGCATTAGTCCCGTTTAACATTTGAGAGGTTTTGCAGGATTATTATTGCATTTCACATCGCAGGGTGTTGCAATATTTCTTTAATGCAAGGCGATCACTGCATTTAACATTGCAGCAGCCTGAAAAGTCATCCTAATGCGATGCATTTGTTGCATTTAACATTTGAGAGGTTTTGCAAAATTATTGCAATTAATTTAATGCATATAACATCCATTGGGGGTCGCTAGATGACTTTAATGCAAGGCCATCACTGCATTTAACATTGCAGTAGCCTGCAAAGTTATCCTAATACGATGCATTAGTCACGTTTAACATTTGAGAGGTTTTGCAGGATTATTATTGCATTTCACATCGCAGGGTGTTGCAATATTTCTTTAATGCAAGGCGATCACTGCATTTAACATTGCAGCAGCCTGAAAAGTCATCCTAATGCGATGCCGGGGGTAGTAAATACAATAATAATACTATAGTAATAATAATTTATATTATTAATAATAAGAATAAATCAAAGATTGATTGATTGATCGATCGGTGGGTGGGTGGATGGATGTCAGGAATTTGAGAGATTTTGCATGATTATTACAATGATTTTAATGCGTTTAATACCCCAGAACAGCTGCAATTTTGCTTTAATGCAAGGCCTGCGCTGCATTTAACATTGCAGGAGCCTAATTGCATTTAACATTTGAGAGGATTTGCAAAATTATTGCAATTAATTTTATTGCATTTAACATCCCAGGGAGTTGCAATATTGCTTTAATGCAACGCCAGCGCTGCATTTAACAATGCAGCAGCCTGCAAAGTTATCCTAACACGATGCATTAGTCGCATTTAACATTTGAGAGGTTTTGCAGGATTATTATTATTGCATTTCACATCGCAGGCTGTTGCAATATTTCTTTAATGCAAGGCGATCACTGCATTTAACATTGCAGCAGCCTGAAAAGTCATCCTAATGCGATGCATTTGTTGCATTTAACATTTGAGAGGTTTTGCAAAATTATTGCAATTAATTTAATGCATTTAACACCCACTGTGGGTCGCTAGATGACTTTAATGCAAGGCCATCACTGCATTTAACATTGCAGCAGCCTGCAAAGTTATCCTAATACGATGCATTAGTCCTGTTTAACATTTGAGAGGTTTTGCAGGATTATTATTGCATTTCACATCGCAGGGTGTTGCAATATTTCTTTAATGCAAGGCGATCACTGCATTTAACATTGCAGCAGCCTGAAAAGTCATCCTAATGCGATGCATTTGTTGCATTTAACATTTGAGAGGTTTTGCAAAATTATTGCAATTAATTTAATGCATATAACATCCATTGGGGGTCGCTAGATGACTTTAATGCAAGGCCATCACTGCATTTAACATTGCAGTAGCCTGCAAAGTTATCCTAATACGATGCATTAGTCACGTTTAACATTTGAGAGGTTTTGCAGGATTATTATTGCATTTCACATCGAAGGGTGTTGCAATATTTCTTTAATGCGAGGCGATCACTGCATTTAACATTGCAGCAGCCTGAAAAGTCATCCTAATGCGATGCCGGGGGTAGTAAATACAATAATAATACTATAGTAATAATAATTTATATTATTAATAATAAGAATAAATCAAAGATTGATTGATCGATCGGTGGGTGGGTGGATGGATGTCAGGAATTTGAGAGATTTTGCATGATTATTACAATGATTTTAATGCGTTTAATACCCCAGAACAGCTGCAATTTTGCTTTAATGCAAGGCCTGCGCTGCATTTAACATTGCAGGAGCCTAATTGCATTTAACATTTGAGAGGATTTGCAAAATTATTGCAATTAATTTTATTGCATTTAACATCCCAGGGGGTTGCGATATTGCTTTAATGCAACGCCAGCGCTGCATTTAACAATGCAGCAGCCTGCAAAGTTATCCTAATACGATGCATTAGTCGCATTTAACATTTGAGAGGTTTTGCAGGATTATTATTATTGCATTTCACATCGCAGGCTGTTGCAATATTTCTTTAATGCAAGGCGATCACTGCATTTAACATTGCAGCAGCCTGAAAAGTCATCCTAATGCGATGCATTTGTTGCATTTAACATTTGAGAGGTTTTGAAAATTTATTGCAATTAATTTAATGCATTTAACACCCACTGTGGGTCGCTAGATGACTTTAATGCAAGGCCATCACTGCATTTAACATTGCAGCAGCCTGCAAAGTTATCCTAATACGATGCATTAGTCCCATTTAACATTTGAGAGGTTTTGCAGGATTATTATTGCATTTCACATCGCAGGGTGTTGCAATATTTCTTTAATGCAAGGCGATCACTGCATTTAACATTGCAGCAGCCTGAAAAGTCATCCTAATGCGATGCCGGGGGTAGTAAATACAATAATAATACTATAGTAATAATAATTTTTATTATTAATAACAAGAATAAATCAAAGATTGATTGATTGATCGATCGGTGGGTGGGTGGATGGATGTCAGGAATTTGAGAGATTTTGCATGATTATTACAATGATTTTAATGCGTTTAATACCCCAGAACAGCTGCAATTTTGCTTTAATGCAAGGCCTGCGCTGCATTTAACATTGCAGGAGCCTAATTGCATTTAACATTTGAGAGGATTTGCAAAATTATTGCAATTAATTTTATTGCATTTAACATCCCAGGGGGTTGCAATATTGCTTTAATGCAACGCCAGCGCTGCATTTAACAATGCAGCAGCCTGCAAAGTTATCCTAATACGATGCATTAGTCGCATTTAACATTTGAGAGGTTTTGCAGGATTATTATTATTGCATTTCACATCGCAGGGTGTTGCAATATTTCTTTAATGCAAGGCGATCACTGCATTTAACATTGCAGCAGCCTGAAAAGTCATCCTAATGCGATGCATTTGTTGCATTTAACATTTGAGAGGTTTTGCAAAATTATTGCAATTAATTTAATGCATTTAACACCCACTGTGGGTCGCTAGATGACTTTAATGCAAGGCCATCACTGCATTTAACATTGCAGCAGCCTGCAAAGTTATCCTAATACGATGCATTAGTCCCGTTTAACATTTGAGAGGTTTTGCAGGATTATTATTGCATTTCACATCGCAGGGTGTTGCAATATTTCTTTAATGCAAGGCGATCACTGCATTTAACATTGCAGCAGCCTGAAAAGTCATCCTAATGCGATGCATTTGTTGCATTTAACATTTGAGAGGTTTTGCAAAATTATTGCAATTAATTTAATGCATATAACATCAATTGGGGGTCGCTAGATGACTTTAATGCAAGGCCATCACTGCATTTAACATTGCAGTAGCCTGCAAAGTTATCCTAATACGATGCATTAGTCACGTTTAACATTTGAGAGGTTTTGCAGGATTAATATTGCATTTCACATCGCAGGGTGTTGCAATATTTCTTTAATGCAAGGCGATCACTGCATTTAACATTGCAGCAGCCTGAAAAGTCATCCTAATGCGATGCCGGGGGTAGTAAATACAATAATAATACTATAGTAATAATAATTTATATTATTAATAATAAGAATAAATCAAAGATTGATTGATTGATCGATCGGTGGGTGGGTGGATGGATGTCAGGAATTTGAGAGATTTTGCATGATTATTACAATGATTTTAATGCGTTTAATACCCCAGAACAGCGGCAATTTTGCTTTAATGCAAGGCCTGCGCTGCATTTAACATTGCAGGAGCCTAATTGCATTTAACATTTGAGAGGATTTGCAAAATTATTGCAATTAATTTTATTGCATTTAACATCCCAGGGGGTTGCAATATTGCTTTAATGCAACGCCAGCGCTGCATTTAACAATGCAGCAGCCTGCAAAGTTATCCTAATACGATGCATTAGTCGCATTTAACATTTGAGAGGTTTTGCAGGATTATTATTATTGCATTTCACATCGCAGGGTGTTGCAATATTTCTTTAATGCAAGGCGATCACTGCATTTAACATTGCAGCAGCCTGAAGTCATCCTAATGCGATGCATTTGTTGCATTTAACATTTGAGAGGTTTTGCAAAATTATTGCAATTAATTTAATGCATTTAACACCCACTGTGGGTCGCTAGATGACTTTAATGCAAGGCCATCACTGCATTTAACATTGCAGCAGCCTGCAAAGTTATCCTAATACGATGCATTAGTCCCGTTTAACATTTGAGAGGTTTTGCAGGATTATTATTATTGCATTTCACATCGCAGGCTGTTGCAATATTTCTTTAATGCAAGGCGATCACTGCATTTAACATTGCAGCAGCCTGAAAAGTCATCCTAATGCGATGCATTTGTTGCATTTAACATTTGAGAGGTTTTGCAAAATTATTGCAATTAATTTAATGCATTTAACACCCACTGTGGGTCGCTAGATGAATTTAATGCAAGGCCATCACTGCATTTAACATTGCAGCAGCCTGCAAAGTTATCCTAATACGATGCATTAGTCCCGTTTAAAATTTGAGAGGTTTTGCAGGATTATTATTGCATTTCACATCGCAGGGTGTTGCAATATTTCTTTAATGCAAGGCGATCACTGCATTTAACATTGCAGCAGCCTGAAAAGTCATCCTAATGCGATGCATTTGTTGCATTTAACATTTGAGAGGTTTTGCAAAAATATTGCAATTAATTTAATGCATATAACATCCATTGGGGGTCGCTAGATGACTTTAATGCAAGGCCATCACTGCATTTAACATTGCAGTAGCCTGCAAAGTTATCCTAATACGATGCATTAGTCACGTTTAACATTTGAGAGGTTTTGCAGGATTATTATTGCATTTCACATCGCAGGGTGTTGCAATATTTCTTTAATGCAAGGCGATCACTGCATTTAACATTGCAGCAGCCTGAAAAGTCATCCTAATGCGATGCCGGGGGTAGTAAATACAATAATAATACTATAGTAATAATAATTTATATTATTAATAATAAGAATAAATCAAAGATTGATTGATTGATCGATCGGTGGGTGGGTGGATGGATGTTAGGAATTTGAGAGATTTTGCATGATTATTACAATGATTTTAATGCGTTTAATACCCCAGAACAGCTGTAATTTTGCTTTAATGCAAGGCCTGCGCTGCATTTAACATTGCAGGAGCCTAATTGCATTTAACATTTGAGAGGATTTGCAAAATTATTGCAATTAATTTTATTGCATTTAACATCCCAGGGGGTTGCAATATTGCTTTAATGCAATGCCAGCGCTGCATTTAACAATGCAGCAGCCTGCAAAGTTATCCTAATACGATGCATTAGTCGCATTTAACATTTGAGAGGTTTTGCAGGATTATTATTATTGCATTTCACATCGCAGGGTGTTGCAATATTTCTTTAATGCAAGGCGATCACTGCATTTAACATTGCAGCAGCCTGAAAAGTCATCCTAATGCGATGCATTTGTTGCATTTAACATTTGAGAGGTTTTGCAAAATTATTGCAATTAATTTAATGCATTTAACACCCACTGTTGGTCGCTAGATGACTTTAATGCAAGGCCATCACTGCATTTAACATTGCAGCAACCTGCAAAGTTATCCTAATACGATGCATTAGTCCCGTTTAACATTTGAGAGGTTTTGCAGGATTATTATTGCATTTCACATCGCAGGGTGTTGCAATATTTCTTTAATGCAGGCGATCACTGCATTTAACATTGCAGCAGCCTGAAAAGTCATCCTAATGCGATGCATTAGTTGCATTTAACATTTGAGAGGTTTTGCAAAATTATTGCAATTAATTTAATGCATATAACATCCATTGGGGGTCGCTAGATGACTTTAATGCAAGGCCATCACTGCATTTAACATTGCAGTAGCCTGCAAAGTTATCCTAATACGATGCATTAGTCACGTTTAACATTTGAGAGGTTTTGCAGGATTATTATTGCATTTCACATCGCAGGGTGTTGCAATATTTCTTTAATGCAAGGCGATCACTGCATTTAACATTGCAGCAGCCTGAAAAGTCATCCTAATGCGATGCATTTGTTGCATTTAACATTTGAGAGGTTTTGCAAAATTATTGCAATTAATTTAATGCATATAACATCCATTGGGGGTCGCTAGATGACTTTAATGCAAGGCCATCACTGCATTTAACATTGCAGTAGCCTGCAAAGTTATCCTAATACGATGCATTAGTCACATTTAACATTTGAGAGGTTTTGCAGGATTATTATTGCATTTCAATCGCAGGGTGTTGCAATATTTCTTTAATGCAAGGCGATCACTGCATTTAACATTGCAGCAGCCTGAAAAGTCATCCTAATGCGATGCCGGGGGTAGTAAATACAATAATAATACTATAGTAATAATAATTTATATTATTAATAATAAGAATAAATCAAAGATTGATTGATTGATCGATCGGTGGGTGGGTGGATGGATGTCAGGAATTTGAGAGATTTTGCATGATTATTACAATGATTTTAATGCGTTTAATACCCCAGAACAGCTGCAATTTTGCTTTAATGCAAGGCCTGCGCTGCATTTAACATTGCAGGAGCCTAATTGCATTTAACATTTGAGAGGATTTGCAAAATTATTGCAATTAATTTTATTGCATTTAACATCCCAGGGGGTTGCAATATTGCTTTAATGCAACGCCAGCGCTGCATTTAACAATGCAGCAGCCTGCAAAGTTATCCTAATACGATGCATTAGTCGCATTTAACATTTGAGAGGTTTTGCAGGATTATTATTATTGCATTTCACATCGCAGGGTGTTGCAATATTTCTTTAATGCAAGGCGATCACTGCATTTAACATTGCAGCAGCCTGAAAAGTCATCCTAATGCGATGCATTTGTTGCATTTAACATTTGAGAGGTTTTGCAAAATTATTGCAATTAATTTAATGCATTTAACACCCACTGTGGGTCGCTAGATGACTTTAATGCAAGGCCATCACTGCATTTAACATTGCAGCAGCCTGCAAAGTTATCCTAATACGATGCATTAGTCCCGTTTAACATTTGAGAGGTTTTGCAGGATTATTATTGCATTTCACATCGCAGGGTGTTGCAATATTTCTTTAATGCAAGGCGATCACTGCATTTAACATTGCAGCAGCCTGAAAAGTCATCCTAATACGATGCATTTGTTGCATTTAACATTTGAGAGGTTTTGCAAAATTATTGCAATTAATTTAATGCATATAACATCCATTGGGGGTCGCTAGATGACTTTAATGCAAGGCCATCACTGCATTTAACATTGCAGTAGCCTGCAAAGTTATCCTAATACGATGCATTAGTCACATTTAACATTTGAGAGGTTTTGCAGGATTATTATTGCATTTCACATCGCAGGGTGTTGCAATATTTCTTTAATGCAAGGCGATCACTGCATTTAACATTGCAGCAGCCTGAAAAGTCATCCTAATGCGATGCCGGGGGTAGTAAATACAATAATAATACTATAGTAATAATAATTTATATTATTAATAATAAGAATAAATCAAAGATTGATTGATTGATAGATCGGTGGGTGGGTGGATGGATGTCAGGAATTTGAGAGATTTTGCATGATTATTACAATGATTTTAATGCGTTTAATACCCCAGAACAGCTGCAATTTTGCTTTAATGCAAGGCCTGCGCTGCATTTAACATTGCAGGAGCCTAATTGCATTTAACATTTGAGAGGATTTGCAAAATTATTGCAATTAATTTTATTGCATTTAACATCCCAGGGGGTTGCAATATTGCTTTAATGCAACGCCACTGCTGCATTTAACAATGCAGCAGCCTGCAAAGTTATCCTAATACGATGCATTAGTCGCATTTAACATTTGAGAGGTTTTGCAGGATTATTATTATTGCATTTCACATCGCAGGGTGTTGCAATATTTCTTTAATGCAAGGCGATCACTGCATTTAACATTGCAGCAGCCTGAAAAGTCATCCTAATGCGATGCATTTGTTGCATTTAACATTTGAGAGGTTTTGCAAAATTATTGCAATTAATTTAATGCATTTAACACCCACTGTGGGTCGCTAGATGACTTTAATGCAAGGCCATCACTGCATTTAACATTGCAGCAGGTTGCAAAGTTATCCTAATACGATGCATTAGTCCCGTTTAACATTTGAGAGGTTTTGCAGGATTATTATTGCATTTCACATCGCAGGGTGTTGCAATATTTCTTTAATGCAAGGCGATCACTGCATTTAACATTGCAGCAGCCTGAAAAGTCATCCTAATGCGATGCATTTGTTGCATTTAACATTTGAGAGGTTTTGCAAAATTATTGCAATTAATTTAATGCATATAACATCCATTGGGGGTCGCTAGATGACTTTAATGCAAGGCCATCACTGCATTTAACATTGCAGTAGCCTGCAAAGTTATCCTAATACGATGCATTAGTCACGTTTAACATTTGAGAGGTTTTGCAGGATTATTATTGCATTTCACATCGCAGGGTGTTGCAATATTTCTTTAATGCAAGGCGATCACTGCATTTAACATTGCAGCAGCCTGAAAAGTCATCCTAATGCGATGCCGGGGGTAGTAAATACAATAATAATACTATAGTAATAATAATTTATTTTATTAATAATAAGAATGAATCAAAGATTGATTGATTGATCGATCGGTGGGTGGGTGGATGGATGTCAGGAATTTGAGAGATTTTGCATGATTATTACAATGATTTTAATGCGTTTAATACCCCAGAACAGCTGCAATTTTGCTTTAATGCAAGGCCTGCGCTGCATTTAACATTGCAGGAGCCTAATTGCATTTAACATTTGAGAGGATTTGCAAAATTATTGCAATTAATTTTATTGCATTTAACATCCCAGGGGGTTGCAATATTGCTTTAATGCAACGCCAGCGCTGCATTTAACAATGCAGCAGCCTGCAAAGTTATCCTAATACGATGCATTAGTCGCATTTAACATTTGAGAGGTTTTGCAGGATTATTATTATTGCATTTCACATCGCAGGTTGTTGCAATATTTCTTTAATGCAAGGCGATCACTGCATTTAACATTGCAGCAGCCTGAAAAGTCATCCTAATGCGATGCATTTGATGCATTTAACATTTGAGAGGTTTTGCAAAATTATTGCAATTAATTTAATGCATTTAACACCCACTGTGGGTCGCTAGATGACTTTAATGCAAGGCCATCACTGCATTTAACATTGCAGCAGCCTGCAAAGTTATCCTAATACGATGCATTAGTCCCGTTTAACATTTGAGAGGTTTTGCAGGATTATTATTGCATTTCACATCGCAGGGTGTTGCAATATTTCTTTAGTGCAAGGCGATCACTGCATTTAACATTGCAGCAGCCTGAAAAGTCATCCTAATGCGATGCATTTGTTGCATTTAACATTTGAGAGGTTTTGCAAAATTATTGCAATTAATTTAATGCATATAACATCCATTGGGGGTCGCTAGATGACTTTAATGCAAGGCCATCACTGCATTTAACATTGCAGTAGCCTGCAAAGTTATCCTAATACGATGCATTAGTCACGTTTAACATTTGAGAGGTTTTGCAGGATTATTATTGCATTTCACATCGCAAGGTGTTGCAATATTTCTTTAATGCAAGGCGATCACTGCATTTAACATTGCAGCAGCCTGAAAAGTCATCCTAATGCGATGCCGGGGGTAGTAAATACAATAATAATACTATAGTAATAATAATTTATATTATTAATAATAAGAATAAATCAAAGATTGATTGATTGATCGATCGGTGGGTGGGTGGATGGATGTCAGGAATTTGAGAGATTTTGCATGATTATTACAATGATTTTAATGCGTTTAATACCCCAGAACAGCTGCAATTTTGCTTTAATGCAAGGCCTGCGCTGCATTTAACATTGCAGGAGCCTAATTGCATTTAACATTTGAGAGGATTTGCAAAATTATTGCAATTAATTTTATTGCATTTAACATCCCAGGGGGTTGCAATATTGCTTTAATGCAACGCCAGCGCTGCATTTAACAATGCAGCAGCCTGCAAAGTTATACTAATACGATGCATTAGTCGCATTTAACATTTGAGAGGTTTTGCAGGATTATTATTATTGCATTTCACATCGCAGGGTGTTGCAATATTTCATTAATGCAAGGCGATCACTGCATTTAACATTGCAGCAGCCTGAAAAGTCATCCTAATGCGATGCATTTGTTGCATTTAACATTTGAGAGGTTTTGCAAAATTATTGCAATTAATTTAATGCATTTAACACCCACTGTGGGTCGCTAGATGACTTTAATGCAAGGCCATCACTGCATTTAACATTGCAGCAGCCTGCAAAGTTATCCAAATACGATGCATTAGTCCCGTTTAACATTTGAGAGGTTTTGCAGGATTATTATTGCATTTCACATCGCAGGGTGTTGCAATATTTCTTTAATGCAAGGCGATCACTGCATTTAACATTGCAGCAGCCTGAAAAGTCATCCTAATGCGATGCATTTGTTGCATTTATCATTTGAGAGGTTTTGCAAAATTATTGCAATTAATTTAATGCATATAACATCCATTGGGGGTCGCTAGATGACTTTAATGCAAGGCCATCACTGCATTTAACATTGCAGTAGCCTGCAAAGTTATCCTAATACGATGCATTAGTCACGTTTAACATTTGAGAGGTTTTGCAGGATTATTATTGCATTTCACATCGCAAGGTGTTGCAATATTTCTTTAATGCAAGGCGATCACTGCATTTAACATTGCAGCAGCCTGAAAAGTCATCCTAATGCGATGCATTTGTTGCATTTAACATTTGAGAGGTTTTGCAAAATTATTGCAATTAATTTAATGCATTTAACACCCACTGTGGGTCGCTAGATGACTTTAATGCAAGGCCATCACTGCATTTAACATTGCAGCAGCCTGCAAAGTTATCCTAATACGATGCATTAGTCCCGTTTAACATTTGAGAGGTTTTGCAGGATTATTATTGCATTTCACATCGCAGGGTGTTGCTATATTTCTTTAATGCAAGGCGATCACTGCATTTAACATTGCAGCAGCCTGCAAAGTTATCCTAATACGATGCATTAGTCACATTTAACATTTGAGAGGTTTTGCAGGATTATTATTGCATTTCAATCGCAGGGTGTTGCAATATTTCTTTAATGCAAGGCGATCACTGCATTTAACATTGCAGCAGCCTGAAAAGTCATCCTAATGCGATGCCGGGGGTAGTAAATACAATAATAATACTATAGTAATAATAATTTATATTATTAATAATAAGAATAAATCAAAGATTGATTGATTGATCGATCGGTGGGTGGGTGGATGGATGTCAGGAATTTGAGAGATTTTGCATGATTATTACAATGATTTTAATGCGTTTAATACCCCAGAACAGCTGCAATTTTGCTTTAATGCAAGGCCTGCGCTGCATTTAACATTGCAGGAGCCTAATTGCATTTAACATTTGAGAGGATTTGCAAAATTATTGCAATTAATTTTATTGCATTTAACATCCCAGGGGGTTGCAATATTGCTTTAATGCAACGCCAGCGCTGCATTTAACAATGCAGCAGCCTGCAAAGTTATCCTAATACGATGCATTAGTCGCATTTAACATTTGAGAGGTTTTGCAGGATTATTATTATTGCATTTCACATCGCAGGGTGTTGCAATATTTCTTTAATGCAAGGCGATCACTGCATTTAACATTGCAGCAGCCTGAAAAGTCATCCTAATGCGATGCATTTGTTGCATTTAACATTTGAGAGGTTTTGCAAAATTATTGCAATTAATTTAATGCATATAACATCCATTGGGGGTCGCTAGATGACTTTAATGCAAGGCCATCACTGCATTTAACATTGCAGTAGCCTGCAAAGTTATCCTAATACGATGCATTATTCACGTTTAACATTTGAGAGGTTTTGCAGGATTATTATTGCATTTCACATCGCAAGGTGTTGCAATATTTCTTTAATGCAAGGCGATCACTGCATTTAACATTGCAGCAGCCTGAAAAGTCATCCTAATGCGATGCCGGGGGTAGTAAATACAATAATAATACTATAGTAATAATAATTTATATTATTAATAATAAGAATAAATCAAAGATTGATTGATTGATCGATCGGTGGGTGGGTGGATGGATGTCAGAAATTTGAGAGATTTTGCATGATTATTACAATGATTTTAATGCGTTTAATACCCCAGAGCAGCTGCAATTTTGCTTTAATGCAAGGCCTGCGCTGCTTTTAACATTGCAGGAGCCTAATTGCATTTAACATTTGAGAGGATTTGCAAAATTATTGCAATTAATTTTATTGCATTTAACATCCCAGGGGGTTGCAATATTGCTTTAATGGAACGACAGCGCTGCATTTAACAATGCAGCAGCCTGCAAAGTTATCCTAATATGATGCATTAGTCGCATTTAACATTTGAGAGGTTTTGCAGGATTATTATTATTGCATTTCACATCGCAGGGTGTTGCAATATTTCTTTAATGCAAGGCGATCACTGCATTTAACATTGCAGCAGCCTGAAAAGTCGTCCTAATGCAATGCATTTGTTGCATTTAACATTTGAGAGGTTTTGCAAAATTATTGCAATTAATTTAATGCATTTAACACCCACTGTGGGTCGCTAGATGACTTTAATGCAAGGCCATCACTGCATTTAACATTGCAGCAGCCTGCAAAGTTATCCTAATACGATGCATTAGTCCCGTTTAACATTTGAGAGGTTTTGCAGGATTATTATTGCATTTCACATCGCAGGGTGTTGCAATATTTCTTTAATGCAAGGCGATCACTGCATTTAACATTGCAGCAGCCTGAAAAGTCATCCTAATGCGATGCATTTGTTGCATTTAACATTTGAGAGGTTTTGCAAAATTATTGCAATTAATTTAATGCATATAACATCCATTGGGGGTCGCTAGATGACTTTAATGCAAGGCCATCACTGCATTTAACATTGCAGTAGCCTGCAAAGTTATCCTAATACGATGCATTAGTCACGTTTAACATTTGAGAGGTTTTGCAGGATTATTATTGCATTTCACATCGCAAGGTGTTGCAATATTTCTTTAATGCAAGGCGATCACTGCATTTAACATTGCAGCAGCCTGAAAAGTCATCCTAATGCGATGTCGGGGGTAGTAAATACAATAATAATACTATAGTAATAATAATTTATATTATTAATAATAAGAATAAATCAAAGATTGATTGATTGATCGATCGGTGGGTGGGAGGATGGATGTCAGGAATTTGAGAGATTTTGCATGATTATTACAATGATTTTAATGCGTTTAATACCCCAGAACAGCTGCAATTTTGCTTTAATGCAAGGCCTGCGCTGCATTTAACATTGCAGGAGCCTAATTGCATTTAACATTTGAGAGGATTTGCAAAATTATTGCAATTAATTTTATTGCATTTAACATCCCAGGGGGTTGCAATATTGCTTTAATGCAACGCCAGTGCTGCATTTAACAATGCAGCAGCCTGCAAAGTTATCCTAATACGATGCATTAGTCGCATTTAACATTTGAGAGGTTTTGCAGAATTATTATTATTGCATTTCACATCGCAGGGTGTTGCAATATTTCTTTAATGCAAGGCGATCACTGCATTTAACATTGCAGCAGCCTGAAAAGTCATCCTCATGCGATGCATTTGTTGCATTTAACATTTGAGAGGTTTTGCAAAATTATTGCAATTAATTTAATGCATTTAACACCCACTGTTGGTCGCTAGATGACTTTAATGCAAGGCCATCACTGCATTTAACATTGCAGCAGCCTGCAAAGTTATCCTAATACGATGCATTAGTCGCATTTAACATTTGAGAGGTTTTGCAGGATTATTATTATTGCATTTCACATCGCAGGGTGTTGCAATATTTCTTTAATGCAAGGCGATCACTGCATTTAACATTGCAGCAGCCTGAAAAATCATCCTAATGCGATGCATTTGTTGCATTTAACATTTGAGAGGTTTTGCAAAATTATTGCAATTAATTTAATGCATTTAACACCCACTGTGGGTCGCTAGATGACTTTAATGCAAGGCCATCACTGCATTTAACATTGCAGCAGCCTGCAAAGTTATCCTAATACGATGCATTAGTCCCGTTTAACATTTGAGAGGTTTTGCAGGATTATTATTGCATTTCACATCGCAGGGTGTTGCAATATTTCTTTAATGCAAGGCGATCACTGCATTTAACATTGCAGCAGCCTGAAAAGTCATCCTAATGCGATGCATTTGTTGCATTTAACATTTGAGAGGTTTTGCAAAATTATTGCAATTAATTTAATGCATATAACATCCATTGGGGGTCGCTAGATGACTTTAATGCAAGGCCATCACTGCATTTAACATTGCAGTAGCCTGCAAAGTTATCCTAATACGATGCATTAGTCACGTTTAACATTTGAGAGGTTTTGCAGGATTATTATTGCATTTCACATCGCAGGGTGTTGCAATATTTCTTTAATGCAAGGCGATCACTGCATTTAACATTGCAGCAGCCTGAAAAGTCATCCTAATGCGATGCCGGGGGTAGTAAATACAATAATAATACTATAGTAATAATAATTTATATTATTAATAATAAGAATAAATCAAAGATTGATTGATTGATCGATCGGTGGGTGGGTGGATGGATGTCAGGAATTTGAGAGATTTTGCATGATTATTACAATGATTTTAATGCGTTTAATACCCCAGAACAGCTGCAATTTTGCTTTAATGCAAGGCCTGCGCTGCATTTAACATTGCAGGAGCCTAATTGCATTTAACATTTGAGAGGATTTGCAAAATTATTGCAATTAATTTTATTGCATTTAACATCCCAGGGGGTTGCAATATTGCTTTAATGCAACGCCAGCGCTGCATTTAACAATGCAGCAGCCTGCAAAGTTATCCTAATACGATGCATTAGTCGCATTTAACATTTGAGAGGTTTTGCAGGATTATTATTATTGCATTTCACATCGCAGGGTGTTGCAATATTTCTTTAATGCAAGGCGATCACTGCATTTAACATTGCAGCAGCCTGAAAAGTCATCCTAATGCGATGCATTTGTTGCATTTAACATTTGAGAGGTTTTGCAAAATTTTTGCAATTAATTTAATGCATTTAACACCCACTGTGGGTCGCTAGATGACTTTAATGCAAGGCCATCACTGCATTTAACATTGCAGCAGCTTGCAAAGTTATCCTAATACGATGCATTAGTCCCGTTTAATATTTGAGAGGTTTTGCAGGATTATTATTGCATTTCACATCGCAGGGTGTTGCAATATTTCTTTAATGCAAGGCGATCACTGCATTTAACATTGCAGCAGCCTGATAAGTCATCCTAATGCAATGCATTTGTTGCATTTAACATTTGAGAGGTTTTGCAAAATTATTGCAATTAATTTAATGCATATAACATCCATTGGGGGTCGCTAGATGACTTGAATGCAAGGCCATCACTGCATTTAACATTGCAGTAGCCTGCAAAGTTATCCTAATACGATGCATTAGTCACGTTTAACATTTGAGAGGTTTTGCAGGATTATTATTGCATTTCACATCGCAGGGTGTTGCAATATTTCTTTAATGCAAGGCGATCACTGCATTTAACATTGCAGCAGCCTGAAAAGTCATCCTAATGCGATGCCGGGGGTAGTAAATACAATAATAATACTATAGTAATAATAATTTATATTATTAATAATAAGAATAAATCAAAGATTGATCGATCGGTGGGTGGGTGGATGGATGTCAGGAATTTGAGAGATTTTGCATGATTATTACAATGATTTTAATGCGTTTAATACCCCAGAACAGCTGCAATTTTGCTTTAATGCAAGGCCTGCGCTGCATTTAACATTGCAGGAGCCTAATTGCATTTAACATTTGAGAGGATTTGCTAAATTATTGCAATTAATTTTATTGCATTTAACATCCCAGGGGGTTGCAATATTGCTTTAATGCAACGCCAGCGCTGCATTTAACAATGCAGCAGCCTGCAAAGTTATCCTAATACGATGTATTAGTCGCATTTAACATTTGAGAGGTTTTGCAGGATTATTATTATTGCATTTCACATCGCAGGGTGTTGCAATATTTCTTTAATGCAAGGCGTTCACTGCATTTAACATTGCAGCAGCCTGAAAAGTCATCCTAATGCGATGCATTTGTTGCATTTAACATTTGAGAGGTTTTGCAAAATTATTGCAATTAATTTAATGCATTTAACACCCACTGTGGGTCGCTAGATGACTTTAATGCAAGGCCATCACTGCATTTAACATTGTAGCAGCCTGCAAAGTTATCCTAATACGATGCATTAGTCCCGTTTAACATTTGAGAGGTTTTGCAGGATTATTATTGCATTTCACATCGCAGGGTGTTGCAATATTTCTTTAATGCAAGGCGATCACTGCATTTAACATTGCAGCAGCCTGAAAAGTCATCCTAATGCGATGCATTTGTTGCATTTAACATTTGAGAGGTTTTGCAAAATTATTGCAATTAATTTAATGCATATAACATCCATTGGGGGTCGCTAGATGACTTTAATGCAAGGCCATCACTGCATTTAACATTGCAGTAGCCTGCAAAGTTATCCTAATACGATGCATTAGTCACGTTTAACATTTGAGAGGTTTTGCAGGATTATTATTGCATTTCACATCGCAGGGTGTTGCAATATTTCTTTAATGCAAGGCGATCACTGCATTTAACATTGCAGCAGCCTGAAAAGTCATCCTAATGCGATGCCGGGGGTAGTAAATACAATAATAATACTATAGTAATAATAATTTATATTATTAATAATAAGAATAAATCAAAGATTGATTGATTGATCGATCGGTGGGTGGGTGGATGGATGTCAGGAATTTGAGAGATTTTGCATGATTATTACAATGATTTTAATGCGTTTAATACCCCAGAACAGCTGCAATTTTGCTTTATTGCAAGGCCTGCGCTGCATTTAACATTGCAGGAGCCTAATTGCATTTAACATTTGAGAGGATTTGCAAAATTATTGCAATTAATTTTATTGCATTTAACATCCCAGGGGGTTGCAATATTGCTTTAATGCAACGCCAGCGCTGCATTTAACAATGCAGCAGCCTGCAAAGTTATACTAATACGATGCATTAGTCGCATTTAACATTTGAGAGGTTTTGCAGGATTATTATTATTGCATTTCACATCGCAGGGTGTTGCAATATTTCTTTAATGCAAGGTGATCACTGCATTTAACATTGCAGCAGCCTGAAAAGTCATCCTAATGCAATGCATTTGTTGGATTTAACATTTGAGAGGTTTTGCAAAATTATTGCAATTAATTTAATGCGTTTAACACCCACTGTGGGTCGCTAGATGACTTTAATGCAAGGCCATCACTGCATTTAACATTGCAGCAGCCTGCAAAGTTATCCTAATACGATGCATTAGTCCCGTTTAACATTTGAGAGGTTTTGCAGGATTATTATTGCATTTCACATCGCAGGGTGTAGCAATATTTCTTTAATGCAAGGCGATCACTGCATTTAACATTGCAGCAGCCTGAAAAGTCATCCTAATGCGATGCATTTGTTGCATTTAACATTTGAGAGGTTTTGCAAAATTATTGCAATTAATTTAATGCATATAACATCCATTGGGGGTCGCTAGATGACTTTAATGCAAGGCCATCACTGCATTTAACATTGCAGTAGCCTGCAAAGTTATCCTAATATGATGCATTAGTCACGTTTAACATTTGAGAGGTTTTGCAGGATTATTATTGCATTTCACATCGCAGGGTGTTGCAATATTTCTTTAATGCAAGGCGATCACTGCATTTAACATTGCAGCAGCCTGAAAAGTCATCCTAATGCGATGCATTTGTTGCATTTAACATTTGAGAGGTTTTGCAAAATTATTGCAATTAATTTAATGCATATAACATCCATTGGGGGTCGCTAGATGACTTTAATGCAAGGCCATCACTGCATTTAACATTGCAGTAGCCTGCAAAGTTATCCTAATACGATGCATTAGTCACGTTTAACATTTGAGAGGTTTTGCAGGATTATTATTGCATTTCACATCGCAGGGTGTTGCAATATTTCTTTAATGCAAGGCGATCACTGCATTTAACATTTCAGCAGCCTGAAAAGTCATCCTAATGCGATGCCGGGGGTAGTAAATACAATAATAATACTATAGTAATAATAATTTATATTATTAATAATAAGAATAAATCAAAGATTGATTGATTGATCGATCGGTGGGTGGGTGGGTGGATGGATGTCAGGAATTTGAGAGATTTTGCATGATTATTACAATGATTTTAATGCGTTTAATACCCCAGAACAGCTGCAATTTTGCTTTAATGCAAGGCCTGCGCTGCATTTAACATTGCAGGAGCCTAATTGCATTTAACATTTGAGAGGATTTGCAAAATTATTGCAATTAATTTTATTGCATTTAACATCCCAGGGGGTTGCAATATTGCTTTAATGCAACGCCAGCGCTGCATTTAACAATGCAGCAGCCTGCAAAGTTATCCTAATACGATGCATTAGTCGCATTTAACATTTGAGAGGTTTTGCAGGATTATTATTGCATTTCACATCGCAGGGAGCTGCAATATTTCTTTAATGCAAGGCGATCACTGCATTTAACATTGCAGCAGCCTGAAAAGTCATCCTAATGCGATGCATTTGTTGCATTTAACATTTGAGAGGTTTTGCAAAATAATTGCAATTAATTTAATGCATTTAACACCCACTGTGGGTCGCTAGATGACTTTAATGCAAGGCCATCACTGCATTTAACATTTCAGCAGCCTGCAAAGTTATCCTAATACGATGCATTAGTCCCGTTTAACATTTGAGAGGTTTTGCAGGATTATTATTGCATTTCACATCGCAGGGTGTTGCAATATTTCTTTAATGCAAGGCGATCACTGCATTTAACATTGCAGCAGCCTGAAAAGTCATCCTAATGCGATGCATTTGTTGCATTTAACATTTGAGAGGTTTTGCAAAATTATTGCAATTAATTTAATGCATATAACATCCATTGGGGGTCGCTAGATGACTTTAATGCAAGGCCATCACTGCATTTAACATTGCAGTAGCCTGCAAAGTTATCCTAATACGATGCATTAGTCACGTTTAACATTTGAGAGGTATTGCAGGATTATTATTGCATTTCACATCGCAGGGTGTTGCAATATTTCTTTAATGCAAGGCGATCACTGCATTTAACATTGCAGCAGCCTGAAAAGTCATCCTAATGCGATGCCGGGGGTAGTAAATACAATAATAATACTATAGTAATAATAATTTATATTATTAATAATAAGAATAAATCAAAGATTGATTGATTGATCGATCGGTGGGTGGGTGGATGGATGTCAGGAATTTGAGAGATTTTGCATGATTATTACAATGATTTTAATGCGTTTAATACCCCAGAACAGCTGCAATTTTGCTTTAATGCAAGGCCTGCGCTGCATTTAACATTGCAGGAGCCTAATTGCATTTAACATTTGAGAGGATTTGCAAAATTATTGCAATTAATTTTATTGCATTTAACATCCCAGGGGTTGCAATATTGCTTTAATGCAACGCCAGCGCTGCATTTAACAATGCAGCAGCCTGCAAAGTTATCCTAATATGATGCATTAGTCGCATTTAACATTTGAGAGGTTTTGCAGGATTATTATTATTGCATTTCACATCGCAGGGTGTTGCAATATTTCTTTAATGCAAGGCGATCACTGCATTTAACATTGCAGCAGCCTGAAAAGTCATCCTAATGCGATGCATTTGTTGCATTTAACATTTGAGAGGTTTTGCAAAATTATTGCAATTAATTTAATGCATTTAACACCCACTGTGGGTCGCTAGATGACTTTAATGCAAGGCCATCACTGCATTTAACATTGCAGCAGCCTGCAAAGTTATCCTAATACGATGCATTAGTCCCGTTTAACATTTGAGAGGTTTTGCAGGATTATTATTGCATTTCACATCGCAGGGTGTTGCAATATTTCTTTAATGCAAGGCGATCACTGCATTTAACATTGCAGCAGCCTGAAAAGTCATCCTAATGCGATGCCGGGGGTAGTAAATACAATAATAATACTATAGTAATAATAATTTATATTATTAATAATAAGAATAAATCAAAGATTGATTGATTGATCGATCGGTGGGTGGGTGGATGGATGTCAGGAATTTGAGAGATTTTGCATGATTATTACAATGATTTTAATGCGTTTAATACCCCAGAACAGCTGCAATTTTGCTTTAATGCAAGGCCTGCGCTGCATTTAACATTGCAGGAGCCTAATTGCATTTAACATTTGAGAGGATTTGCAAAATTATTGCAATTAATTTTATTGCATTTAACATCCCAGGGGGTTGCAATATTGCTTTAATGCAACGCCAGCGCTGCATTTAACAATGCAGCAGCCTGCAAAGTTATCCTAATACGATGCATTAGTCGCATTTAACATTTGAGAGGTTTTGCAGGATTATTATTGCATTTCACATCGCAGGGTGTTGCAATATTTCTTTAATGCAAGGCGATCACTGCATTTAACATTGCAGCAGCCTGAAAAGTCATCCTAATGCGATGCATTTGTTGCATTTAACATTTGAGAGGTTTTGCAAAATTATTGCAATTAATTTAATGCATTTAACACCCACTGTGGGTCGCTAGATGACTTTAATGCAAGGCCATCACTGCATTTAACATTGCAGCAGCCTGCAAAGTTATCCTAATACGATGCATTAGTCCCGTTTAACATTTGAGAGGTTTTGCAGGATTATTATTGCATTTCACATCGCAGGGTGTTACAATATTTCTTTAATGCATGGTGATCACTGCATTTAACATTGCAGCAGCCTGAAAAGTCATCCTAATGTGATGCCGGGGGTAGTAAATACAATAATAATACTATAGTAATAATAATTTATATTATTAATAATAAGAATAAATCAAAGATTGATTGATTGATTGATCGATCGGTGGGTGGGTGGGTGGATGTCAGGAGGAACCGTACACCAATAAAGATTTTTTCACAGACAGCACTTGTTTATAACGCGCGCGCGCACACACGCACGACACCTGTTTATTCTTTATCCCTGTTCCGTATAAGTATGTATGTATGTACGGGGTTAATCAATATCTGTTATGGGCTGAGTGTAAGACAAGTGTTTGGGCCCTTCAGGTTGGCACGGGTGGCAGGCAGGCAGGCAGGCAGATAAAAGACGGCCATCGCAAGCTTGGTCACAACTGCTGGAGTGTCGGAGTGTCTACTAGACTGGGGTAAGTCAGTCAGCTCACACACACACACACACACACACACACACACACACACACACACACACGCACACAATTAGGGTGACGTCTGTTTTTTATTGCTGGGGGGGGGAGAGAGAGGGGGGGAGAGATAGAGCTGGGGGAGAGAGAGAGGGGGGGAGAGAGCTGGGGGAGAGAGAGAGGGGGGGAGACCCAAACACAAACACAGACCCAAACACAAACCCAAACACAGACCCATACACAAACCCAAACACAAACCCAAACACAAACCCAAACACAAACCCAAACACAAACACAAACACAGACCCAAACACAAACACAAACACAAACCCAAACACAAACCCAAACACAAACCCAAACACAGACCCAAACACAAACCCAAACACAAACCCAAACACAGACCCAAACACATACCCAAACACAAACCCAAACACAAACACAGACCCAAACACAGACCCAAACACATACCCAAACACAAACCCAAACACAAACACAAACCCAAACACAGACCCAAACACAAACACAAACACAGACTCAAACACAAACCCAAAGACAGACCCAAACACAAACCCAAACACAAACCCAAACACAAACACAAACACAGACCCAAACACAGACTCAAACACAGACCCAAACACAAACCCAAACACAAACACAAACCCAAACACAGACCCAAACACAAACACAAACACAGACCCAAACACAGACCCAAACACAAACCCAAACACAAACCCAAACACAGACCCAAACACAGACCCAAACACAAACCCAAACACAAACCCAAACACAGACCCAAACACAAACCCAAACACAAACACAAACACAAACCCAAACACAGACCCAAACACAAACACAAACACAGACCCAAACACAAACCCAAACACAGACTCAAACACAAACCCCAAAAAAAACAAAAAACAATAACTTTGTTAAAAAACGGAGCTAGTATTAATTTTTTTTTAACATCTCACGGAAGTCCTTAGATTTTTTGCCACCTTAGGGTGGCTAACACTAACTGCACTAATTGTAGTTGTAGTTTTAGTTGTCTCTTCTTCTTTCCTGCACTCTTTTAACCTTTTATATATTGATTTTTTTTTTAGATTTAACTTTTATTATTATGTCATTTTTCAGAATTTATATACTTTTGGGAGATATTTCCGGGAAACACTCTACGTAGTACAAAAGATCATCCACCCTTCATTCAAGAAAAATGTTGTAGTCCGGGTGCCAGACCATTTGCTTTATTGTAGACTATTTATCGGTTAAGATGCAAGATTCTATTAGGAAAACAGGGGGTAAAGGTATTACATTTTGTAGTTGGAATGTCAAGGGTGTTAATGAACCAATTAAAAGAGGTAAAGTACTTTCACATTTAAAATCTATTGATGCAGACATAATGTTCCTTCAGGAAACTCATCTAAAAAATGTAGCACATAATAGACTGAAAGGCAAATGGATTGATAAAGTATTTCATTCATCGTTCCCCTTTAAATCAAGATGTGTTGCTATTTTAATTCGTAAGGGTATACCATTTATACATACTTCCTCTATAGTCGACACTGAAGGTAGATATGTTATATTAGTGGGAGAACTATATTCTACAAAATTGATATTGGTGAATGTCTATGCACCAAATTTTGATAATCCGTTATTTTTAAAAAATATATTTAATACCATTCCAGAATTTGGACAATATAACTTGATAATTGGAGGAGATTTAAATTGTACATTAGATCCTTATTTGGATAGATCTTCAACTCAAAGGAAAACAAAATCCAAGTCGTGTGAATTATTAAACTCTTATATAAATAGTGCAAATATAAAAGATGTTTGGAGGATTGATAATCCTTCAGGCCGAGAGTATTCATTTTATTCACCAGTGCATAAAACTTATTCAAGAATTGACTATTTCTTGGTGGACTCCAAACTTATTCCATATACGTATAATTCAAAATATCATAATATTATTATATCCGATCATGCCCCTTTAACATTTAGGGTAAAACTCCAAGGAGTAACGGGGAAACAGACTAATTGGAGATTTAATCCGCAAATCTTAAATGAAAAAGCATGTTATGACTATCTTAAATCGCAATTTCAGACTTTTTTTTACGCAAATGACCTTCCTGAAACACCTGCGTCCCTGTTTTGGGAAAAAAGCGTTTGTGAGAGGATGTATTATTGCTTTTCAAGCGTCTCAAAATAAGAAGAAGCGAGCTGAACAACATGACCTAGAAAGTCAGATAAAACAGTTAGACATAACAAATGCCATCGCTCCCTCTATTGAAATACATAATAAAATTGCAGCTCTCAAATATAAGTTAAATTATATTCTCTCAGCTCATATTTTAAGGCTTTTTCAATATACTAAACAAAAACATTTTGAATTTGGAGATAAACCACAGAAATTGCTTGCACGTCAACTCCGTAAATTAGAAGATGATTCTACAATTCATAAAATTAGATCAGAAAATAGAGATTTGCTTAAATTACCTAAGGATATTAATCAGAGATTTTTGCAATTTTATCAGTCATTATATTCATCAAAAATAACAGATAGTTCTGCGCAGATGCAAAACTTTTTGCAGGAATGTAACCTTCCTGGTTTGAATGTGAGTGATAGAAATTTACTGGGCGCAGAAATAACTATGAAAGACGTTGAAGAGACCATTAAATCCATGAAAAATGGGAAGACTCCTGGCCCTGATGGCTTAAATAATGAATTTTATAAAATTTTTAGTGATTTGATCTCTCCACGTTTGCAAACTGTATATAGTCACGCCTTTAAACAACAGAGATTACCACAAACTCTGACTGAATCAACAATAATCCTCATTCCTAAAAAAGATAAGGATTCTGAAGACCCTGGTTCGTATAGGGCGATAGCTCTTTTAAATACTGATCAGAAGATATTAGCGAAAATCTTAGCTCAGAGATTAAGTCTAGTTATAGATAAATTGATACACCCCGATCAATCAGGCTTTATAGCCAAACGATATTCATTTTTCAACTTGAGACGCTTGTTCAATATAATTTATTCAAATAGACTATTAAATGAAGATTTAGCAATCATCTCGCTAGATGCTGAAAAGTAGAATGGCCCTATCTTTTCTCAGTGATGGAAAAATTTCAACTAGGTGAAAATTTTTGTTCATGGGTGAAACTTTTATATACATCCCCAACAGCTAGAATATTAACTAATCAAATGCTGTCATCTAAATTTCATTTATTTAGGGGTTGTAGACAAGGATGTCCACTATCACCGCTTCTATTTGCCCTTATTATAGAACCACTTGCTGAGAGTATTAGATCAAATTCAGATATTCATGGCTATAACACTAAACATACAACCAATAAAATTTCTTTATATGCGGATGATGTATTAATATATATTACAAAGCCAGAAATTAGCATTCCGAATTTATTAAATCTCATAACTCAATTTGGTTCATTTTCAGGGTATAGAATTAACTGGTACAAAAGTGAAATTATGCCAATAATGGAGCATAATCCGGCCATACTTCAACAATTTTCTTTTAAAATTGCCTATGAAAAGTTTAAATATCTTGGAATTTACGTGACTAGGAAATATACTTCTTTATTTAAATTAAATTTTCCTCCTTTACTCACTAAATTACACAGAAATATCCAATTTTGGAAAACACTCCCTATATCATTAGTTGGTCGTAGTAATGCTATAAAGATGATCTTTCTTCCACAGCTACTATACTTATTTCAAGCAATTCCGATCTATCTTCCAAAAAAGTTTTTTTAAAAAATTGATTCAATTGTTACTAATTTTATTTGGGACTACAAGACTCATAGAATAAATAAAAGACATCTATGTAAGTCTAAAATTAATGGAGGAATTGCTTTACCTAACTTTTAATTTTATTATTGGGCGGTTAATATTAAAAATATAACCTGCTGGTTGGATGATTCTGATCAACAACCGGATTGGTTAAAGATGGAGAAAGAGGATTGTTTACCATTCGATATTGGTGCGATCCTCTTAGCTCCAATAAATTTAAATAAAAAAACATATGGAGGTAATCCCATTATACACAGTGTTATCCGTACCTGGAAACAATTAAAGCTTACGTTAAAATTGAGTAAATTATCTGTTTTCCTTCCTATTGCGAATAATCCTTCTTTTAAACCGTCTGTCTTAGATAGAGGATTTGCTCAATGGAAAAGTTATGGAATTAAAAGGGTGGGAGATCTTTATCATAAGGGAACTTTTCTTTCTTTTCAGGATTTACAGCAGAAGTACGGATTACATGTTAATAATTATTTTAGATATTTACAACTTAGAGATTATGTAAAATCACACATGCAAGAATATAAGTTTAGAGGTCCAGAAACACTTGATGTATGCCTGAATCGACATTATAATTCAAATAAATTAATATCCTTTATTTACAATACTCTCCTTGACACTGACATTCCGTCATCAGAATCTTATAGACGAGCATGGGAGGACGAATTGAATCAATTTATAATGCAAGATATATGGGATGAAAGTTTACAACATATACATCAATGTTCATTGAATACTAGACATTCCTTAATACAATTTAAAATAATACATAGATTACATTATTCGAAGACGAAATTAAATAGGATTTTTCCTAGTATCTCTCCTATTTGTGATAAATGTCAATTTCAAGAAGCTAATTTAACTCATATTTTCGTAACTTGTATAAAAATGCAAAACTTCTGGTTGGAGATTTTAAAAATAGTTTCTAAAGTTATTAATAAAAAATTAGATATGGATCCAAAATTAATTATATTAGGATTATCAGAACATACCTCAAATTTTACAGCAAGTCAGGTACATTTTCTTGATTACAGTCTAATAACTGCGAAAAAATTAATACTTAAATTTTGGAAAAAACCAATAACCCCCACAATTAAAATGTGGACTACGGAAATGACAGAGACCCTGCATTTGGAAAAAATAAGGTTTGCCTTAATCGACAAACCTGAGTTGTTTTAAAAAATATGGTCTCCATTTATTGAATTTTTAGAAAAGTAAATGGGTTTGGCACAGGACTAAAATAAAAAATTTAAATTAAAAGTTGAAACTTGAGTTAGGGGTTGGATGTACAACTGTGGTTATTGTCTCCCGGATCTACTCCCTTTAATTTTTATTGTTAGATCCTTTTTTTAACCCTCTTATTCTCTCTCCCCAAGTTTATAGTTTTTTTTTTCATTTTTACTTTCTCTCTTCAAAAATTTAAAAATTGAAGCTATGTAAGAACTTTGTAACAAATGTGTTTTTTTATTTCTATTTGTACATATGCTTTTCAAAAATAAAAAATATTTTAAATTAAAAAAAAAAAAAGAACCAAACCCTATGGTACTGTTCATCATTTGCGATGAACTCAACCAATCTCACCTCAGGAATGCATAGGTAACTAAAATCAACATCTCTCTCTCTCCCCCAGCCCACCCCCCTCGGCAGGGCTTAAGCACTCTGGCCTACACGACCAGTAAGTATGCCTGCCGTTCCATTTGTCGCTCTATTTGTCATCCGATCATTTATTGGTGGTGCTCCTGCTGGCTTTCAGAAAGATTTAAGAACGAAGCACCAACGAAAAGAGCAACACAGCAGTGGTCTAAGGAGACCAGGGGTCTCCATTAGGTCTGCCCTCAGTCGATGAGGTGGAACTCTTATTAAGCTATTTGCAGTTTTACAGAGCGAATGCACAGTAATCGGTCCGATTGCATAATCGTTGCGGAACATTGAGTTAATATGAAAGCGAATTATCAGGAAATCAACTCAATCGAAGTCCGGGCTGCATACAAAGACTGCGGCAAACCTCAATAATGAGCAGTTAATGGACGACGAAACAAATCTCCATCATCAAACAATACAAATCTTTCATGTCAAAGGAGAATACAAATGCAGTAATCTTGAATAAAGAGACATAACTCAGCGGGTCATGCAGCATCCGTAGAAGCAGCTGACGTAAGTTGAAGATTCGAGGCCATGAGACGGAGCACAAGGCATCAATGATTAGAAAGTTGGAAAGTAAATGATTGGGCCGATCAGTAACAACATGTGAATGTTCCTGTGTAGCGTAGTGCATGGCTGGGGATCAGAGTGAAGATGTTCCGTCTGCCTGTACGGGAGGACTGGATAAAGCTCATGATGGAACAGATGGGGAGTGAGAAGAGAGGTTCCACTGAATGGAATAGACAGAGAGCAGGTGGTGAACAGAGTGGCGTCACTTGGTGTTAAATGTTATCTGGGCATGTTGGGATCTGTCCTCGTCTGGGGTAGGAATCTGCAATAAAGGCATCAGGAAGATGCACTTCCGTTTACAAGGCAACGGATCAGGAATGGAAATTCCATCCCGATGCACAGACGACCTCACAGTGAATAATAATTGCTTATGGGATCCATTTTACTCCAGAACCCCTTCCTGCATCATTTATAGGTTCAAGGTGAATGTGGAAAAGATTAGTATGAAACTGATGGGTAACTTTTTCACGCAAAGGATGGTGGATGTATGGAACAAGCTGCCAGAGGAGGTCGTTGAGGCAGGAACTGTCCAAACATGTAAGAAGCAGTTAGACAAGTACATGGATCGGACAGATTTGGAGGCATATGGGCCAAACGCGGCCAGGTGGGGGTCGTGTAGCTGGAACATGTTGGCCGGTGTGGGCAAGTTGGGCCGAATGGCCTGTTTCCACTCTGTATCATTCTTTTTTTTTTTTTTTTTTTTTTTTTTTTTTTTTGAAAAGCATATGTACAAATCGAAATAAGAAAAAACACATTTGTTACAAAGTTCTTACATAGCTTCAATTTTTAAATTTTTGAAGAGAGAAAGTAAAAATAAAAATATAAAACTATAAACTTGGGGAGAAAGAGAGTAAGAGGGTTAAAAAATAAAAGAAAAAAGGATCTAACAATAAAAATTAACGGGAGTAGATCCGGGAGACAAAAACCACAGCTGTACATCCAACCCCCAACTCAAGTTTCAACTTTTTATTTAAATTTTTTATTTTTATTTTAGTCCTGTGCCAAGCCCATTTACTTTTCTAAAAATTCAATAAATGGAGACCATATTTTTAAAAATAACTCAGGTTTGTCGATTAAGGCAAACCTTATTTTTTCCAAATGCAGGGTCTCTGTCATTTCCATAGTCCACATTTTAATTGTGGGGGTTATTGGTTTTTTCCAAAATTTAAGTATTAGTTTTTTCGCCGTTATTAGACTGTAATCAAGAAAATGTACCTGACTTACTGTAAAATTTGTAGTATGTTCTGATAATCCTAATATAATTAATTTTGGATCCATATCTAATTTTTTATTAATAACTTTAGAAACTATTTTAAAAATCTCCAACCAGAAGTTTTGCATTTTTATACAAGTTACGAAAATATGAGTTAAATTAGCTTCTTGAAATTGACATTTATCACACATAGGAGAGATACTAGGAAAAATCCTATTTAATTTCGTCTTCGAATAATGTAATCTATGTATTATTTTAAATTGTATTAGGGAATGTCTAGTATTCAATGAACATTGATGTATATGTTGTAAACTTTCATCCCATATATCTTGCATTATAACTTGATTCAATTCGTCCTCCCATGCTCGTCTATAAGATTCTGATGACGGAATGTCAATGTCAAGGAGAATATTGTAAATAAAAGATATTAATTTATTTGAGTTATAATGTCGATTCAGGCATACATCAAGTATTTCTGGACCTCTAAACTTATATTCTTGCATGTGTGATTTTACATAATCTCTAAGTTGTAAATATCTAAAATAATTATTAACATGTAATCCGTACTTCTGCTGTAACTCCTGAAACGAAAGAAAAGTTCCCTTATGATAAAGATCTCCCACCCTTTTGATTCCATAACTTTTCCATTGAGCAAAGCCTCTATCTAAGACAGACGGTTTAAAAGAAGGATTATTCGCAATAGGAAGGAAAACAGATAATTTACTCAATTTTAACGTAAGCTTTAATTGTTTCCAGGTACGGATAACACTATGTATAATGGAATTACCTCCATATGTTTTTTTATTTAAATTTATTGGAGCTAAGAGGATCGCACCAATATCGAATGGTAAACAATCCTCTTTCTCCATCTTTAACCAATCCGGTTGTTGATCAGAATCATCCAACCAGCAGGTTATATTTTTAATATTAACCGCCCAATAATAAAATAAAAAGTTAGGTAAAGCAATTCCTCCATTAATTTTAGACTTACATAAGTGTCTTTTATTTATTCTATGAGTCTTGTAGTCCCAAATAAAATTAGTAACAATTGAATCAATTTTTAAAAAAAACTTTTTTGGAAGGTAGATCGGAATTGCTTGAAATAAGTATAGTAGCTGTGGCAGAAAGATCATCTTTATAGCATTACTACGACCAACTAATGATATAGGAAGTGTTTTCCAAAATTGGATATTTCTGTGTAATTTAACAAGTAAAGGAGGAAAATTTGATTTAAATAAAGAAGTATATTTCCTAGTCACGTAAATTCCAAGATATTTAAACTTTTCATAGGCAATTTTGAAAGGAAATTGTTGAAGTATGGCCGGATTATGCTCCATTATTGGCATAATTTCACTTTTATACCAGTTAATTCTATAACCTGAAAATGAACCAAATTGAGTTATGAGATTTAATAAATTCGGAATGCTAATTTCTGGCTTTGTAATATATATTAATACATCATCCGCATATAAAGAAATTTTATTGGTTGTATGTTTAGTGTTGTAGCCATAAATATGTGAATTTGATCTAATACTCTCAGCAAGTGGTTCTATAATTAGGGCAAATAAAAGTGGTGATAGTGGACATCCTTGTCTACAACCCCTAGCTAAATGAAATTTAGATGACAGCATTTGATTAGTTAATATTCTAGCTGTTGGGGATGTATATAAAAGTTTCACCCATGCACAAAAATTTTCACCTAATTGAAATTTTTCCATCACTGAGAAAAGATAAGGCCATTCTACTTGATCAAATGCTTTTTCAGCATCTAGCGAGATGATTGCTAAATCTTCATTTAATAGTCTATTTGAATAAATTATATTAAACAAGCGTCTCAAATTGAAAAATGAATATCGTTTGGCTATAAAGCCTGATTGATCGGGGTGTATCAATTTGTCTATAACTAGACTTAATCTCTGAGCTAAGATTTTCGCTAATATCTTCTGATCAGTATTTAAAAGAGCTATCGCCCTATACGAACCAGGGTCTTCAGAATCCTTATCTTTTTTAGGAATGAGGATTATTGTTGATTCAGTCAGAGTTTGTGGCAATCTCTGTTGTTTAAAGGCGTGACTATATACAGTTTGCAAACGTGGAGAGATCAAACCAATGAATTTTTTATAAAACTCATTATTTAAGCCATCAGGGCCAGGAGTCTTCCCATTTTTCATGGATTTAATAGTCTCTTCAACATCTTTCATAGTTATTTCTGCGCCCAGTAAATTTCTATCACTCACATTCAAACCAGGAAGGTTACATTCCTGCAAAAACTTTTGCATCTGCGCAGAAGTATCTGTTATTTTTGATGAATATAATGACTGATAAAATTGCAAAAATCTCTGATTAATATCCTTAGGTAGTTTAAGCAAATCTCCATTTTCTGATCTAATTTTATGAATTGTAGAATCATCTTCTAATTTACGGAGTTGACGTGCTAGCAATTTCTGTGGTTTATCTCCAAATTCAAAATGTTTTTGTTTAGTATATTGAAAAAGCCTTAAAATATGAGCTGAAAGGATATAATTTAACTTATATTTGAGAACTGCAATTTTATTATGTATTTCAATAGAGGGCGCGATGGCATTTGTTATGTCTAACTGTCTTATCTGACTTTCCAGGTCATTCTGTTCAGCTCGGTTCTTCTTGTTTTGAGACGCTTGAAAAGCAATAATACATCCTCTCACAAACGCTTTAAATGTTTCCCAAAGCAGGGACGCAGGTGTTTCAGGAAGGTCATTTGCGTTAAAAAAAATCTCAAATTGCGATTTAAGATAGTCATAACATGCTTTTTCATTTAAGATTTGCGGGTTAAATCTCCAATTAGTCTGTTTCCCCGTTGCTCCTTGGAGTTTTACCCTAAATGTTAAAGGGGCATGATCGGATATAATAATATTATGATATTTTGAATTATACGTATAAGGAATAAGTTTGGAGTCCACCAAGAAATAATCAATTCTTGAATAAGTTTTATGCACTGGTGAATAAAATGAATACTCTCGGCCTGAAGGATTATCAATCCTCCAAACATCTTTTATATTTGCATTATTTATATAAGAGTTTAATAATTCACACGACTTGGATTTTGTTTTCCTTTGAGTTGAAGATCTATCCAAATAAGGATCTAATGTACAATTTAAATCTCCTCCAATTATCAAATTATATTGTCCAAATTCTGGAATGGTATTAAATATTTTTTTTAAAAATAACGGATTATCAAAATTTGGTGCGTAGACATTCACCAATATCAATTTTGTAGAATATAGTTCTCCCACTAATATAACATATCTACCTTCAGTGTCGACTATAGAGGAAGTATTTATAAATGGTATACCCTTACGAATTAAAATAGCAACACCTCTTGATTTAAAGGGAAACGATGAGTGAAATACTTTATCAATCCATTTGCCTTTCAGTCTATTATGTGCTACATTTTTTAGATGAGTTTCCTGAAGGAACATTATGTCTGCATCAATAGATTTTAAATGTGAAAGTACTTTACCTCTTTTAATTGGTTCATTAACACCCTTGACATTCCAACTACAAAATGTAATACCTTTAACCCCTGTTTTCCTAATAGAATCTTGCATCTTAACCAATGAATGGTCTATAATAAAGCAAATGGTCTGGCACCCGGACTACAACATTTTTCTTGAATGAAGGGTGGATGATTTTTTGTACAGCGTAGAGTGCCTCCCGGAAATATCTCCCAAAAGTATATAATTTCTGAAAAAAAACATGATAATAAAAGTTAAATCTAAAAAAAAAATCAATATCTAAAAGGTTAAAAGAGTGCAGGAAAAAAGAAGAGACAACTAAAGCTACAACTACAATTAGTGCAGTTAGTGTTAGCCACCCTAAGGTGGCAAAAAATCTAAGGACTTCCGTAAGATGTAAAAAAAAATTAATACTAGCTCCGTTTGTTAACACAATTATTATTTGTTTTTTTGTTTTTTAAAAAGAGAGATAAACGGGGCAGGCCCGAAACTAATTAGTCTATATTAAATCGATTTTTCTATCTAAAGTGTATTAATTAAGCATTCAAAGTAAGGTTTACATAAATCAAATATTACTTATACTTCTTATTAGTGATAATTAATAAAAATATACATGTTTTTTTAATTAATAATTATTAATTACGGTTAATATACGTATAGTATATACACTAAACTTAAATCTTTGAATTTTCATATTTTTAAAGTCCAATTAAATGTCTGCCAATTAAGATAGCCATGAAATCATAATCAAGCCTTCAGCGACCTTTCGATCTCCCGAGCAAATTCCAGTGCTTTATTATAGTCAGTAAAAAAGGATTCTTTTTGATTGTAGGTCACTCGGAGTTTTGCTGGATACAACATACCAAATCTGAGCGCTGGGATCTTCTTAAGAATAGATCTTGTCTCATTAAACAGTGCTCTTTTCTTAACCACCTCAAAGGGGTAATCTCTGAAGATGCGAATCTCATCGCCTCGGAATGATAAAGCTCTGTTACTAGCAATTTTTGTCAGCATATCTTCTAAAACGTGAGCATTATGCACCCTCAGAATCAAATGTCTTGGAGGCGCATTAGCACCTGGTCGTGCTCTCAGTGCTCTATGGGCAAGGGCTTTGAATCCATTTTCAAAACTTCCTGTAATAACTCAGCAGTAAAATCACGAACGTTTTTATCTTTTTCTTTGCCTTCTTTAACACCAAGGATTCTTAAATTTTGTCGTTTTGAATGACCCTCTAAGTCAGTACATTTTTCGGTTAATCTCATCACTAAATCAGAAAGACGCTGAATCTCCGACAATACTACTTTTGTAGTTTCAGCACTTGTCTCGGCTAAACTTTCCAAGTCACCTATAGCCTCATCATGTTGTTCTATTGACGCGGTAATGTGATTCAGCTTACCAGAAAAATCAGAGTCCAACTTTTGTAACTTGGAGGTTACTTCCTCCATGTGTTCATTCATTTCAGCCTTTGATTTATCCAACTGCTCCTTAATAGTGGATAGTATATCCCCCTTCATTCCTTTAAGGGAAACTAATTCAGCTTTCATTTCTTGTAATTCAACTGTCATATTTACCACTTTAGACTTCATATCTGAAAGCTCCTCACCCACAACGCTGCGAAATTCTTCCAATCCAATTTTTTTAGGCTGTGGATTCCGGGTTGCTCGTCTAGCAGTTTCTTCCTGACCCGATGCTGAGGTTTGGGCTGTAGCAGAGGCTTCCATCTGGCTTGATTCTTCTTCTTCCACGGGTCTTATTCTGACCGTTCCTTTTTTAACGGTTTTTAACGGGGGGGTGCGACTTGTCGAAATTTACTTTTAAAAGTCGCGATCTGATGACGTCACCCACCCTTCGTTGAAAATTGCCGGTAAGTTGCAACGGGCCCGACCCGTTCCTCTCTTCCTAAATCGGAATGTTCACGGAGCTAGTTGACGTGCGACTTGTTCAGTCCATAACGCCACCGGAAGTCCACTCTGTATCATTCTATGACTCTATGAGTCTATGCATGAATTGCTATCTGAATTAAGTATCTGTGCTCTCTGAAGGCAGATTTCCCGTGCATTGGGAATATTGCGGTGATCGGAATCGACCCCCGGCCACCTGCTCGGGATTCAACTGGCGGGGCACCGTTGCCGATTGATGAAAGGAGACGCACAAACAGCACAGTGTTTCCCCCGGAGCGGGAGCCGGAATAATGACAGTCTGGTGCAAAAACTCAGGAAACATAAAATCGGAAAATATGCGAGGATTTCTCACGGAATAATATCGCGCGTCCGGACGCCGTGAGACCAGCGGTCCGCGGTCTGTCGAGGGAAGTGTTCGGTTTCATCAAGAAATGCACGTGACGGCTGTTTATCAATAGAGACATTTAGGTCTCGTCCTAATCAGAATGCTTTGGATGAAAAGGGAGATTCACACTTGGTTAATGTCCTGATCTGAGGCTTTGAAGCAAGATGACCCTGAACGGAACACGAAGGACAAGTGTGATCTCCGCAAGTCAAACAGGGATAAGAGGATTCCAAATCAGGCTGGGCGCTCAATTCAAGCAAGCGGATGCCTTGCGACTGCATTGGCTCTGATGACCACCACGGTTTACGAGCCGAACAATGCATCTCTACTGTTGGATAACCCGCTTTGAACAGGGAAACACTGTTTCATCAATGCGTATTCACCCACCACCCGATGGTTCTGTCTAATATATCCCGATGGCAGAGATCATAAAGCATGGAGACATATAGCGCGCAAACAGGCCGTGCCGCCCAACATCCACGTGTCGATTAAAATGGACTATCTGATCTAATTCGGTTTGCCCATATCCCCGAAAACCTTTCCAAACCGTGTACCCGTCCGTCCAAATGTCCTTCACATTGTGTGTGTCTCAGCATGTTTCTGGGCAGGTTGTTTCACATTTCCTCAACCCTCTGAATGAAATAATTGTCCCTCACGTTAATATTAAACATTAACACCTCTCACCTTAAACCCATGCCCGATCGTGCTTGATTTTCCTACCCTGTTAAATACACTGTGCATTCACTGGATTTATTCCCCTCATACCCTTTTCGCCTGTAGAGGTCACCTCTCAGGCCCCTGTGCTCCTATGCATAAAATCCAAACCTGTCCAACGAAGTCCAGGCCATCGAGTGCTGGCAACATTTTCATCAATCAAGCATGATGGCATCTTTCACGAAAGTCAATTCTCGGTGAGCGGTCGGTCCGAACGAACCATCTGGCCCGGTTTTGAAATCGTGCGCCTTTCAACGTATTCGCCGCCACCTGTAAACATTGGTTTGGTGTCAGTTACAAACATACTAACTATGAGCGCACAAGTAGAGTTGCTGCCTTACAACGCTTGCAGCCGAAGACCCGGGTTCGATTCCGACTACGGTGCTGTCTGTTCGCAGTTCGTACGTCCCCCCGTGAGTTTTCTCCGAGATCGTCGGTTGCCTACCACACTCCAAAGACCTACAGGTTTGTAGGTTAATTGGCTTGGTATGAGCCAAGTGCATGTAGGATTGAGTTAATACGCGGGAATCGCTGGTTAGTACGGACTCGATGGGCCGATGGGCCTGTTTCCGCGCTGTAAGTTTAGACCGTGGCAAAGGACAGTGATCAACAGGTGATGGAAGAGGATAAAATAAATATCTTCACCAACCCAGAAAAAAAAAATCGTATCAAAAGGGAATAGAGATACTAAACCTGGAATCTTCAATCTTGGAGGAAATCAGCTGGTCAAGCAGGTCTGTGAAAGCAACAGGTCTAATTCGACGTTTCGGCCCTACTCCCAGTGAGGTCGAGCACAAGGAGCTGAATTATTATAAAACAGGTAAAGGTTTCACTGAGATTGTCAGGGAGAACATGGGATGTGCTGTGTAGCATAGCGTATGACTGAGGGTCGGAATGAGATGTTCCGTCTATCTGTTCGGGAGGACAGGATGTAGGTCCTGACGGAACAAATGGGAAGTGAGGAGAAAGATTCCACACAGAGAAATAGACAGAGGGAGGGTGGGGAACAGACTGACGACACTGGGTGTGAACATATCGTCTGGATGTTGAGGTCTGCTCTAGTTAATTGTGGAAAGCTGCAATATGAGAGCAGAAAAACGCACTAATGCTAATATAAGAAAATAACTGCAGATGCTGGTACAAATCGCAGGTATTTATTCACAAAGTGCTGGAGTAACTCAGCAGGTCGGGCAGCATCTCGGGAGAGAAGGAATGGGTGACGTTTCGGGTCGAGACCCTTCTTCAGACCCTTCACTAATGCTAATGGCATGTTGGCCTTCATAACGAGAGGATTTGAGTATAGGAGTAAAGAGGCCCTTCTGCAGTTGTATCGGGCCCTGGTGAGACCACAACTGGAGTATTGTGTGCAGTTTTGGACTCCTAATTTATGGAAGGACATCCTTGTTATTGAGGTAGGTTCGGAGGATAATCCCCGGGATGGCGGAACTGTCATATGAGGAAAGTTTGTAAAGATTGGGCTTGTCTTCACTGGAATTCAGTAGTAGCTGGCTGGCGTGATAACTAGATGGCTGGATAACCAGTGAGCTAGATTTCTAGCCAATAGGATGGACAGCCAGAGAGCATATTAGCTGTCTAGATAGAAACATAGTTTGCTACCTGGGTAGCTAGCTACCCACATTGCATAACGTGAAAGCTAGATAGCTGGATGTGTAGATAGCTGAATAACTAGATTGCAAGATCGCTAGCTAGAGATATAGGCAGCTCTCTGTGGGGTGCGCTCCCTCTCTCGCGAGGCCCACAGAGGGAAATCTAGTCATATCTAGGTTTGTAGATAGCTACCCTGCAAGCTAAATTGACAGATAGATCGCTCACGCCGGCTATATATCTAGATGGCTGGATGACTAGATGGCTAAATGGCTTTCTGGCTAGACGGTTGGAAGGCTAGCCGGCTACCTGGGAAATTGAGGAGCTGGGAAGCTGGCTCGCTGGGTAGATGGCGAGCTGAATAAAGCCAGATGGCTGGATGGGCAGATGGCGAGATGGCTTGATGAGTAGATGGCTAGCAAGCTTGACGGCCAGCTGGCTAGATAGCTAGATAGCTTAGCAGCTAGCTAGATAGATAGATGACGACATGGCTAAATGGCTTGATAGCTAGGTAGCAATAGGTGGTAGGTAGATAGCTAGATAGGCAGTTTAAGAAACAAATAGCTAGATTCGTTGCTACAGAGATAAATGGATAGATAGCTCTATAATTAAATCACTAGATAGCTCGTTAGACTGCTAGCTAGATAGCTGGATAGCTAGATAGGTGGATTGTTAGCCAACAGGATAGATAACTAGGTAGATAGCTAAATATATAGCTAGCTAGATAATAAGATAGCTCGCTTGGTAAATTCCTACAACACTAAATAGCTATATAGCTAGGTGGATAGCTAGATAGGGAGATAGATAGACAGATAGATAGATAGCTAGTTAGTCTGTTAGCTATAGAGCTAGACAGCTGAATGAATAGTCAAATTGATAGGTAGCAGGTTCGCTATATAGGTGGATAGCTGTTTAGCTAGTTAGCATGACAGCTAGGAAGCTGGATATCAAGTAATATAGATTGATTACCAGCGGGAAAGACAGCCAGAGAGCGTGTTAGCTTTCTAGATAGCCAAATACCTGCATTGCTAGATAGCTTGAACGCTAGACAGATGGATGGTGTGATAGCTGGATCTATGCATAGCAAAAATAGTTAGCTAGTTGCGTAGGCAGCTCTTTGTGGAGTGCGGTCTCTCGCTCGCTCGCTCTCGGGGGAGGGGGGAAGGGGAGGTGAAAGGGAGAACGAGAGAGACCCATTTCGATCTAGCTAGATAGCTCATTAATCGCTATAAATCTCTCTTGCGATCTGGCTCGTGAGCTATCTACTGGTATAGCTGGCTAGATGCCTAGCTCACTAGCCATCTAGCAAAGCTTCATCAAGCTAAACCGCTATGTGGCCGCCAAAGCTGTTGGCTAACAATCTAGTTATGTAGTTATCTATCTCTCTAGCCCTCAGGCAAGTTAGTGACCTAGCTATGTTGCTACAAAATAGTTAGCTCTTTACCTATCAATCAAGCTATCTCGAGAACTGGATTGCTAGCCAGCACGATAGACTGCCAGACAGCGTGTGAGCTATCTCGATAGCAAGATAGCGAACTACCTAGATAGCTATCTACATGCAATGCTAGACAGCTAGAAAGCTGGATATCTGTACATCAGCTATCAGCGAGATAGCTGGAGATATTGATAGTAAATAGGTAGCTCTCTATCTAGGCAGCTATTTGAGGGGTGCGCTCTCTCTCTCTGATCATCTGTGGGCCTCGTGAGAGAGGGAGATCTTGTTGAGTGGGAACGATAGGTGAGCCATGATAGAATGCAGGAGTGGACGCGATGGGCCTTGGTGCAATAACTCTGCTGCTATGACTTTTGTACCCAGTGTTCTTTTTTAACAGTGCACTGCAGCATCCTCACAAAGCGCACCTCAGTGCATGTACAGTAGCAATAGACTGTCACATCGCTCTCCCGTGGACGAACATCAGCAGCACACTGCAACATCCACACACAGCGCACTTCAGTGCATGGACAGTGGGAATATACTGTCACAGCGCCCTCCCGTGGATCAACATCAGCAGCACACTGCAACATCCACACACAGCGCACCCCAGTGGGTGAACAGTGGCAATATACTGTCATGGCGCCCGCCCCTGGATGAACATCAGCAGCACACGGCAACATCCACACACAGCGCACCACAGTGCATGTACAGTGGGAATATACTGTCACAGCGCCCTCCCGTGGATGAACATCAGCAGTACACTGCAACATCGAGGCACAACATCCCTCACTGTCTGTACAATATAAGTGCATCGCAGCATCAGCATTGCTTATGATGAACCTTGAGTTCCCAATGCGAAACACGCAAATCGTGGTAGTACGTTTAGAGTAATAAATAAGCCACGTAGAATGCTTGCTATATTTGACAGTCATTGAATATGAGTCAGATGTCAATATTCAACTTTAGAGAAATTTACTTCGGCCGCTTTTGCAGCATTGTGTACAGTTATGTTCGCTCTCGTACACGAAGGATATGGGCGCTTCGGAAATCGTGTTCAAGACGTTTACAAGAACATCGCCTGGAGCGTATCGACAACCTGACTTTGGACTGATTCATCGGAGTTCGGGCAGTAACCTGATAGATCGATAGCAAATTATGAGAGGCAAAGATATGGTGAACAGTCAGAACATTCCTCTCAAGATGGAAATATCAAGTATTGAAGGCCACCCCTTTATGGTGAAAGGGATGAAGTTTAAACGAGGTGTGCGGGGAAAGCAAGGGGCAGTGTGTGCATCGGAGGTCGGCATTGGGTGATAAGGAATAGGAGTAGAATTAGACCATTCGGCCAATCGCCTTATCCGCCAATCTTTTTCCCTCCAAACCACATTCTCCTGCCTTCTCCCCATAACTTCTGATACCTGTATTAATCAAGAATCTTTCTGTCTACGCCTTTAAATATCCATTGACGTGACCTACACAGCCTGTTGTGGCAAATAATTCCACAAATTCCTCAATTTCTGAACAAATAAATTTCTGATCAGCTTCAAAAGAGAACGTAGATTAATTCTGAGGAAATTATCTCTTGTCAGAGACGCTCCCACAAGTGGAAACATACTTTCCACATCCACTGGATCTAATCCATTAACATATCTGTATGTTTCAATGAGGTCCACCCTCATACTTCTAAACTCCGAGTGCAAGCCGGGAGCCGACAAACGCTCGCCATAGGTTAACTTATTGCTGGGATCATTCTTGCAAACCTCCTCTGGACCCTCTCCACAGCCAGCACACCTTTCCTCTGATATGGTGCCCAGAATTGCTCACAATATTCCAAATGCGGCCTTCCCAGCGCCTTGTATAGTCTCAACATTACATCCGTGTTTTTGTATACAAGTCCTCTTGAAATAAATGCAAGCATTGACTTTGCTTCCATTAGACAATAGACAATTGACAATAGGTGCAGGAGTAGGCCATTCGTCCCTTCAAGCCAGCACCACCATTCCATGTGATCATGGCTGATCATTCTCACCGATTCAACTTGCAGATAAAAACATTGGGAATCCTTAAGCAGCACTCCCAAGTCCCTTTGCACTTCCGATTTATGGATTATTTCTCCACTTAGACAATAGTCTACGCCATTATTCCTACTACCAAATACTCCGCACTTTGCTACACTATATTCCATCTGCCACTTCTCTGCCCATTCCCCCAACATGTCCAAGTCCGTCTGCGGAGTCCCTGCTTTCTCTAAACAACCTGCCCTTCCACCTCTTTTCGTAACATCCGCAAACTTTGCCACAAAGCCTTCAATCCCCTCGTCCAAATCAAAATAAAAAACGTGGAGTAGCGGACAAACACCGATCCTTGAAGATCTCCACTAGTTACTTTTAGCCAACGAGAAAAAAATCCCCCTTTATTGCCACTCTTTGTCTTCTGCCATCCAGCCAACCAGTTATCCATGCTGATATCTGCCCTTTGACACCGTGGGCTCTCAACTTCCTAAGCAGCCATCTTGTGACACCTGGTCAAAGGTTTTCTGAAAATCAAAGTAAACAACATCTACTGTCTCTCCTTTGGCTGTATTGCTATTTACGTCTGAAATAATTCCAGCAAATTTATCAAACACGACCTTCTCTTCACAAAGCCATGACAACATATGCCTATTTCATCGTGCATGTATATGTACTCTGTCACATCATCCTGTATAACGGGTCCTAAAATCTTCCCACCCACTCCACTGGTGTTGGAGGCAGATACAATAGTGATATTTAAGACAAGTTCAGATTTTCAGGTAATGAAGGGATATGCATTGTGAGCAGGCAGGTAAGGGTGGTCGTCTCATGTTCAGCACAGCTATTATTAGCCGAAAGTCCTACCGTGCCTTGTACTTCGTGTAGGAAAGAAATGCAGATGCTGGTTTAAATCGAAGGTAGACACAAAATGATGGTGTAACTCAACGAGACATGCAGCATCTCTGGAGAGAAAGAATGGGTGACGTTTCGGGTCGAGACCCTTCTTTAGACTGATGTCGGAGAGGTCGGCGGGAAAGAGATAGAATTTTGGTGGAGACAGTGAGACTGGTGGGAGAGCTGGGAAGGAGGAGGGGTGGAGAGAGAGGGGAAGCAAGGGTTAATTGAAGTTAGATAAGTCAATGTTCATACCGCTGGTATGTTAGCTGCCCAAGCGAAGTATGAGGTGCTGTTCCTCCAATTTGCGCTGGGCCTCACTCTGACAATGGAGGATGCCCAGAAAGTTCAAATTGGGAATGGGGGAGCGGGGGTGAGTTAAAGTGCTGAGCAACCGGGAGATCAGGTAGAACTGTGTGGGACTGTTCAGCGAAACGATCGCCGAGGTTTCGCTTAGTCTCGCCGATGACACTCCATCAGTACTATCCCACTGTATACCGTTACACCAGTACTACCCCACAGTGCGTCACTCCATCAGTACTATCCCACTGTATACCGTTACACCAGTATTACCCCACAGTGCGTCACTCCATCAGTACTATTCAACAGTACACCATTACACCAGTACTACCCTACAGTGCGTCACTCCATCAGTGCTACCGCACAGTGTCACTCCATCAATCCCATCCCACATTATGTCACAACAACTGTACTACCGCACAGTGTGTCACCCCATCAGAACTACCCCAGAATGTGCCATTACTTCAACACTACCCTAAGTTAGGTTACTCCATCAATACTACTTCACAGTCTGTCACTCCATCAGTACTACATGTTACTCCATTAGAAGTATCAAAGAGCGTGTCACTCTCATCAATACAACCCCACAGTATGTCATTCCATCATTTCTTCCTTGACGGTGTTTCACTCTGTCAGTGCCACCTTAAGTATGTAATTTCATCAGTTGTGCCCACAGTTTTTCACCCCTTCAATAATACCATCGAATGTGTCACTATATCAGTACTACCCTAAAATATATCAGTCCTTCACTACTACCCACAGGATGCTAATCCATAAGTATCATCCCACAGCGTGTCACTCCATCAGTACTACCACATCGTCGGTTACTCCATCATTACTGCATCACAACGTGTCATTCATTCGGTACTATCCCATATAATGCCCTTGCATCAGTACTAGCAAATGGATAGTTATTCCAACAGTACTATCCCACAGTGCGTCATTCCATCAGTTCTCCCCCAATGTGTCACTCCATCAGAACTACACTTTGAGTCCTTCCATCAGTACTATAATGTATCATTACATCAGTGCCGACCAATTTAGTTTCACACCATTAATACTATCCGACAGTGTGCCACGACATCAGTACTACCATATCGCTTGTTCCTCCATCAGTACAACCGCACACTGTGTCGCTCTATCAATAATACACCAAACTGTGTCACTCTATCAGTACTATCCAACGGTGTGTCACTCCATCAGTACTACACAATGAGTCCTTCCATCAGTACTACCCCACAGTGTTTCAATCCACCAGTATTACTCTGGTATATGTCTATCCAACAGTACTACACCGCAGGGTATCACACAATCAGTACTCTCCCACAGTATGCTATTGCGTCAGTACTGCCACATAGTGTGCCATTCCATCAGTACTACCACAAAATGTGTCACTCCACCAGCACTGCCCACAGTGTGCCACTGCATCAGTAATAAAATATAGTTTGTTACTCTATCTGTACTACCCTACACTGCCACTCCATCAGTGCTTGCCCATTGAGCATCGCACCATCAGGAATATAACTCGGGTTATCATTGCATCAGTACTACGCCAGCGTGCAACACTCCATCAGAACAATCCATTATTACTCCATCAGTACTACCACGCAGCGTGTCACTCCATCAGTACTACCCACAGTGTCAACCATCAGTACTTCCTTGCAGTGTCACTCCATCATTATTCCCCACAGTATGTCACACCATCAGCCCTATCTCACTGTATCACTCCATTAGTAATCCCCCACAGTTTCACTCTATTATTATTTCCCCACAATGTCTCACGCCATTAGCACTACCCGATGTTTATCATTCAATCAGGTCTATCCCAGTGGGTCACTCCGTAAGTGCCACAAATTGTGTCATTCCATCAGTATTACCAAACAGTGTGTCACAGCATTAGTACTACACCACAGTTTGTCATCACCATAGTACTACCGCTCAGTGTGTCACTCCGTCGGTGAAACCACACAGTGTCTCACTGCATCAATACAACTCCATATTGTTACACTACATCGGTACTGCCCCACATCATGTCGCTCCAGTGCAACCCTAGAACGTGTCATTCCATCAGTACTCTCCGCAGTTTTGTCTTCCATCAGTACTCCCCAAAGTGTTTCACACCATCAGGACTACCTCAAATCTGCCATTCCATCCGCATTACCCCACGGTGTTCTAACCCATCGTTGCGACTCCATAGCGTGTAACTCCATCACTATTTCACCACAGTTTTTGATCGCAACAGTACTACCGCACAGCGTGTCAGTCCATCAGTATTACTGCGTCACTCCAACAGAATGTGCTATTACATCCGTGCTACCCCACATTGTGTCATTCCATCAATACACCCCCACAGTACGTCATTAAACCAGTACTACTCCACAGTGTTACACTCCATCAGTACAACACTGGAGCATGTCACTCCAACAGTACTACCATACAATATGTTATTCCATCAGTACTACACCACAGTGATGCACTCACACGCACACGCACAAACAGACACACACACACACACACAAATATCGGCACTCTTACATACTCTACCGCTCTCTCACACGCAGACCCGCATGCAAACGTGCACATTTTGGGATTGAGTGTATCCTTGGATGTTCGCGGCGAACAGCGCAGCGCAGCGTGGCCGGGAGTGTTCCCGGTGACGGGGCCAATCCCTTCAGTCGGCCCGGTCGGCCCGGCTCGCCTACTGCGGATGGCGATGGGAACCGCGCCTCGGGAGCGAGGTGGGAGCCGCGAGGAACCGCAGAGAGCGAGGTGGACCGTCGGAGAGCGAGGAAGGCCGCCGAGAACGAAGGGGCGACCCGCCGTGCGGCGGCAGGGAGCGTTTGTAACTTTGTCGGCGTCAAAATGGGGCGACACTTTTGTACTGCCTAGGTGAGGTCTGCGACATGATGTTACCGGGTTGTCTGCAAAACAAATCATTTCACTCTACCTGGGTACGTGAAAATAAAGTATCATTGAATCATTGAAATTCCTGCAACCGCATACACTAACGCATACACACACACACACACACCGACTCGTTTGCACAATCTCACACATTCACACTCGCATACACGTGCTAACACACTCTTGCACGGACTCGCACACTCGCACTGTCACACACAATCAATATCCAATGCGAGTCAGGCTGCACCTCTGGAGAAATCTAGTTGAGTTTGTCAGTTCAGTGCAGTTTATTGTCACGTGTACCGAGGTACCGTGAAAAGATTTTGTTGCGTGCCACCCAGTCAGTGGAAACAAAATACTTCATTACAGTCGAGCCATTTACAGAGTATAGATACATGATAAGGGGATACCGTTCAGTGCAAGGTAAAGCCTGCAAAATCCGATCGAGGATAGTCCGAGGGTCAACAAAGAGGTAGATAGTAGTTCAGCACTGCTTTCTCGTTGTGGTGGGATGATTCTGTTGCCTGATAACAGCTGGGAAGACGCTGTCCCTGAAACTGGAGGTGTGCATTTTCACACTTCTATACATTTTGCCTGATGGGACAGAGGAGAAGCAGGAGTGGCAAGGGTGCGACTCGTCCTTGATTATGCTGCTGGCCTTGCCGAGGCAGCGTGGTTTATAAATTGAGTCAATATAACGGAGGTTGGTTTGTGTGATGGTCTGGACAATTCGCAGCAATTTCTTGCGTTCTTGTATGGAGCTGTTCCTAATCCAAGCTGTGATGCATCTTGATAAAATACTTTCTATGGTGCATCTGTAGATGTTGGTGAGAGTTGTAGAGGGCACGCCGAACTGGCTAACCCTGCTAAGGACATGGATGGGTGAAGTTTCGGTTCGGGACCTTTCTTCAGACTGATTGTGGTGGGACGGGGGAACAGCAGGACAAAGCGAGTTGAACGATGAGCGGGTGAATACCGTTTTCATTGTCAGGTGCGAGGTAAGGGTTGAGCAGGATGGAATTATAAAGAAAGAGGAAGTAATATCGGTTGAAGATGTGGTGGAGGGGATGTATTGGTGCGAGTCCCGATGAAGCACGAGGAAGAGCGAGGGGGGAGTGGGAATTTGCACTTTGTTACCTAACATTGGATCATTCAAAGTTCATACCATTAGGAATTCTCTGCCTCAGTAGGCAGTGGTGGCCAATTCTCTGAATGCACTCAGGAGAGAGCTAGATAGAGCTCTTAAGGATAGCGGAGTCAGGGGGTATGGGGAGATGGCAGGAACGGGGTAGTGATTGAGAATGATCAGCCATGATCACATTGAATGGCGGTGCTTACAGGCTCGAAGGGCCGAATGGCCTCCTCCTGCACCTATTGTCTGTCGTCTATTGTCTATTGTTGCAAGGCACCAAGGGCGGAATATGAAGTGGCGTTCTTTCAGTTTGCATGTCGCTTCAGTCTGGCAATATAGGGAGCAAAGGACAGAAAGGTCAGTGTGGGAAGGCGAGTTACAACGGGAAGGTCCGGGAGGCCTTGACGGAACGACGGTAAGTGTTCGGCCGAACGGTCGCCGAGTCTCCACTTGACCACGCCGATGCAAAGGAGACCATATCTGGAACACCGCATGCAATAGAAGGGGTTAGATGAGGTGGATGTGAACAGCAGCCTCGCCTGGAAGGGCTATTGAAGTGTGAGGGAACGGGGTAGAGAGACATTCCATGGTGGCTGGCCGTTTTAACCGCACTTCCCAAGAAAGGCCTTGGAGAGAGAGGTGAGGGCGAGCAGGAGGAGTGTTGGGGAAAAGAGAGAGATAGTTAGGGAGTACAGTGATGAAAGGAAGAGATAGCGGAGAAGACGAAAGAAGAAATGGAGGGAGAGTTAAGTAACAAAGGGAGAGTGGGAACATGAAAAGAGAGCGGAGTTCAGATGGCGTGGGTTGGCAAAACGGAGCGATGGATGGGTCAGATAGATAGAAAGAAACGGAGGGATAAATGCAATGGGAGTGAGAAGGAGGGGGGGTAGGAGAGAGAGGTTGACAGAGAGATGGCAGAGCCGAGAGGAAGAATAGAGATGCTAGGAGAGAGTGATAGTTCATAGAGAGCGACAGCAGTAAGGATGGAGGGAAAGAGAATGGGAGGAGCGAGATGGTCCGCATCATTCGCTGTTTTATCTAAGTTTAGGAAAATTCTAAGGCGGCAATGTTTCTGCTCTCGGACTGTCGTGAGTCTTTGAGTCGTTCCTCCTCAGAGGTGCTAAAGGCAGAGAATGTTATTGTCCCGGCGCAAAATCAGACCCAATGCAGGCAAGCAAGGAGTGAATGGTTACCGGCCTCGCCGGGAGTGTGGGGGTGAGGTTGCAGTCAGTTAAGCCGCGATCATATTGAGTGGTGAAGCAGAGTTGAAGGGCCATTTTAGTGCGTGGTGATCTGTTAAACTAATTCCTCAATCTGTGGGCAAATGTCACCCCGTCCACCTTCAAACTGGACACCAGAAGCCCTGAGAGGGTCCCTGGAATTTGGGATTGCCTTAGTGAGTGAAGCGGATTGAATGAAATCAGACAAACAACATGAGGCGGAGCGTTGAACCTGATGGAGTTTGAAACAATATTCCCTTTGTTGGAACAATGCCGCTCCCAATTTCCATCCCTCAGTATCGCCACAATTCCCAGTCTTTGGAGTTTCTCAATCAATTCCCTGAATAAATCACGACCTGTCTCAGTAGGGATTTCACTTGGCTGATGTCATCTGTTTGCGAATCTTTTCAAAATCTCTATTTTTTAACTCTGTTGAAACTTCGCTGTCCCGGTGGAGACGGGAAATGGTATAAAATCTCCGGGAATGTTGTGCCCCAGCATTTCATTCCGAGAGATTACCGGTAGCTCACGGGGATACGTCGCTGGTCAGAGAATATGGCACAACATATTTGGGAATATTTCGCCGTGGAGAAAATCTTGTACGTGATCATTGCTGCCGTTGGAGTCCCTGGTAAGTGAGCAGAACAATTCAAATTTTATAGCTACGTGTGTTATGTGTACTGAGCTGATTCTGAATCTGTTACAATATTTCTAACTGATGATCGTTGTACAAGAACATGTGAAGTATATCAATCCTCTCAGTGAAATATCTTTGAATTAACGCTGTGATTTTTCTCATTTTCAGACAGCCGAAACTAACCCTCTCTTTCTCCCACTGCCGGGACCCACTAGAATGTTGTTCTTGCCTTCAGTGGGACCTTGCCCAGAGTTGTCCCAGTGCTCGGGACAGGCAGCTCTCCGGGACGGTGTGACTGGGAAGGGGTTTACATTATGAAGTTCACTGTGTCTGAGTTATTGATCAGAGTGAACACCCGCTCCTGTGGACACGTCTCACTGTGGAGTCTGTCACAGTCGGATTCAACCTGCCTGTTGGTCAATAATTGGATCGATCTCCTGAACCGGTGGCCGCGGATCTACCGGCATGTGTTGTTACCGAACTGAACTCACTGTGGAATGAATCCATTAATGGAGCCACTCTGCTGCCGGATCCTAAGTTGTCCCTGCCGTCCCTCTGGAACCCTCCTCGTCCCCATCAGATGCCGAGTTCCCAGAGCCCTGGTTAAACGCGGCCGGTCACGGTTAAGTCTGTGAAACCGGCCCCATCAGAGACTGTGAGCGGGGTTAACTGTAGACAGGACCATTCCGCCTATTGTAGCGGGCGGCTGCTCGTTCCCTCCCCGCCCTTTACCCCGCCCGTCGCCTTATCTCCTCTCCCCTGAAGCAGGCAGGTCGGGCACAGTCGGAGCCAGGTCTGACATTGTTAAACCTGCAGCCGCGCACCGACTCCAACACTCCTGATCTTCAGCTGAAAGTGGAGCCGGTGTTCAGCCCCGGAGACCGTGTTCAGTAATGCCCAGTGTCCGCTCCCCTTCTCTTTCCGCAGTGAATTTAGTGGCGATTGTGATCCTGTCCCGGGGAAAGTGCGGCCTCTCCACCTGCACCACTCGCTACCTGGTGGCCATGGCAGCGGCCGATCTACTCGCCCTGATCACCGAGGTCATTTTGCAACAGATCCGATACCATTACTTTTATTGGAGTTTCCTGTCCATCACCCCTGTGTGCAGTGTTAACGAAGTACTGAAGTATTCAGCTACAGACTGTTCTGTCTGGTTCACCGTCACTTTCACCTTTGATCGCTTTGTCGCCATTTGTTGCCAGAAGCTGAAAACAAAATATTGCACCGGGAAAACTGCGGCTGCGGTTCTCGCAACAGCCGGCGTTCTGCTGTGTCTGAAAAACGTTCCCCGCTACTTCACACAGGAACACTGGACAATCATCGACAATGTCCCGTGGTTCTGTGTCACGGTGGACAGTGCTTACACTGACCCCGGGTGGGTGGCATTTGACTGGATCGACACGGTTTTAACTCCGCTCCTCCCTTTCGCTGTGATCCTGCTGCTCAACGCTCTGACAGTCCGGCACATTTTAGTGGCCAGTCGGGTCCGTCAGGGGCTGAGGGGTGAGAGCAAGGGGGAGAAGCGCAGTGACCCGGAGATGGAGAGCAGGAGGAGGTCTGTGGTTTTACTCTTCACCATCTCCGGCAGCTTCATCCTCCTGTGGATGACCAACGTTGTAAACTTCGTCTATTATCAGATCACAGGGATTGGGACTGATCTGAATGATTCCCAACGGATCTTTAGCAACGTCGGGTTTTTGCTGAGGAATCTCAGCTGCTGCACCAACACATTTATTTACGCGGCGACCCAGTCCAAGTTCAGGGAGCAGGTGAAGAGCGCGGTGAAATATCCGCTCACCTCAGCGCTGCGGCTCATTAATAAACCCCCGCCCTGAGCGCATCCCAGAGGGCGGCCGCAGTCTCTCCGCTCCGGGCTCCGGCTCCTCACATTCACCGCCGCATCTTCCAGCTGTCAGTCCCGGGCGGATGATCCCATCGCCGGCCCCGCTCCAGGACCCCCAGACCCTCACATTCACACAATCAAAGACGCAGATTAAGCAGAAAAAATAACACCATTGCCTGTCATATATATTGATCATTTTTAATGACAGTCCCTGATCATTGAAGAGTTTATTTCAGTTTCTACCTCCTCATTCTCACCCTCCCGCCCTCCGCACTGGGGACCGGTCAGGGGTAGGGTGGGTGGGCCTCCGCCCCCCTCTCTCCCCCTCTCCCTCTCTCTTCCGTCTCTCTCTCTCTCCCTCTCCCCCTCTCTCTCTCTCCCTCTCCCTCTCCCCTCTCTTTCTCTCCCCACTCTCTCTCTCTCTCTCTCTCTCTCCCCCCTCTCTCTCCCCCCTCTCCCTCCCCCCTCTCTCCCCACGCTCTCTCTCCCCCTCTCACTCCCCCCCCTCTCTCTCCCCCCCCCTCTCTCTCCCCCCTCTCTCTCCCCCCCTCTCTCTCCCCCCCTCTCTCTCCTCCCCCCTCTCTCTCCTCCCCCCTCTCTCTCCTCCCCCCCTCTCTCTCCTCCCTCCCTCTCTCTCCTCCCCCCTCTCTCTCCTCCCCCCCTCTCTCTCCTCCCCCCCTCTCTCTCTCCTCCCCCCTCTCTCTCCTCCCCCCCTCTCTCTCCCCCCCCCCTCTCTCTCCTCCCCCCTCTCTCTCCTCCCCCCTCTCTCTCTCCTCCCCCCTCTCTCTCCTCCCCCCCACTCTCTCCTCCCCCCCTCTCTCTCCCCCCTCTCTCTCCTCCCCCCTCTCTCTCCTCCCCCCCTCTCTCTCCTCCCCCCCTCTCTCTCCTCCCCTCCCCCCCTCTCTCTCCTCCCCCCTCTCTCTCCTCCCCCCCTCTCTCTCCCCCCTCTCTCTCCTCCCCCCTCTCTCTCCTCCCCCCTCTCTCTCCTCCCCCCCCCTCTCCTCCCCCCCTCTCTCTCCTCCCCCCCTCTCTCTCCTCCCCTCCCCCCCTCTCTCTCCTCCCCTCCCCCCCTCTCTCTCCTCCCCTCCCCCCCTCTCTCTCCTCCCCTCCCCCCTCTCTCTCCTCCCCTCCCCCCTCTCTCTCCTCCCCTCCCCCCTCTCTCTCCTCCCCTCCCCCCCACTCTCTCCTCCCCTCCCCCTCTCTCTCCTCCCCTCCCCCCTCTCTCTCCTCCCCTCCCCCTCTGTCTCCTCCCCTCCCCCTCTCTCTCCTCCCCTCCCCCTCTCTCTCCTCCCCTCCCCCCTCTCTCTCCTCCCCTCCCCCCCTCTCTCTCCTCCCCTCCCCCCCTCTCTCTCCTCCCCTCCCCCCCTCTCTCTCCTCCCCTCCCCCCTCTCTCTCCTCCCCTCCCCCCCTCTCTCTCCTCCCCTCCCCCCCTCTCTCTCCTCCCCTCCCCCCTCTCTCTCCTCCCCCTCTCTCTCCTCCCCTCCCCCCTTCTCTCTCCTCCCCCCCCTCTCTCTCCTCCCCCCCCTCTCTCTCCTCCCCCCCCTCTCTTTCCTCCCTCCCCCCCTCTATCTCCTCCCCTCCCCCTCTCTCTCCTCCCCTCCCCCCCTCTCTCTCCTCCCCTCCCCCCCTCTCTCTCCTCCCCTCCCCCCCTCTCTCCTCCCCTCCCCCCCTCTCTCTCCTCCCCTCCCCCCCTCTCTCCTCCCCTCCCCCTCTCTCTCCTCCCTCCCCCTCTCTCTCCTCCCCTCCCCCCCTCTCTCTCCTCCCCTCCCCCCTCTCTCTCCTCCCCTCCCCCCTCTCTCTCCTCCCCTCCCCCCCTCTCTCTCCTCCCCCCTCTCTCCTCCCCCCTCTCTCCTCCCCCCTCTCTCTCCTCCCCCCTCTCTCTCCTCCCCCCTCTCTCTCCTCACCCCTCTCTCTCCTCCCCCTCTCTCTCCTCCCCCCTCTCTCTCCTCCCCCTCTCTCTCCTCCCCCCCTCTCTCTCCTCCCCCTCTCTCTCCTCCCCCCCTCTCTCCTCCCCCCTCTCTCTCCTCCCCCCTCTCTCTCCTCCCCCCCTCTCTCTCCTCCCCCCCCTCTCTCTCCTCCCCCCTCTCTCTCCTCCCCCCCTCTCTCTCCTCCCCCCTCTCCCTCCTCACCCCCCTCTCTCTCCTCCCCCACTCTCTCTCCTCCCCCCCTCTCTCTCCTCCCCCCTCTCTCTCCTCCCCCCCTCTCTCTCCTCCCCCCCTCTCTCTCCTCCCCCCCTCTCTCTCCTCCCCCCTCTCTCTCCTCCCCCCTCTCTCTCCTCCCCCTCTCTCTCTCCTCCCCCCCCTCTCTCCTCCCCCCCTCTCTCTCCTCCCCCCCTCTCTACTCCCCCCTCTCTCCTCCCCTCCTCTCTCCTCCCCTCCTCTCTCCTCCCCCCCTCTTTCTCCTCCCCCCCTCTCTCTCCTCCCCCCCTCTCTCCTCCCCCCCCTCTCTCCTCCCCCTCTCTCCTCCCCCCCTCTCTCTCCTCCCCCCCTCTCTCTCCTCCCCCCTCTCTCTCCTCCCCCCCTCTCTCTCCTCCCCCCCCTCTCTCTCCCCTCCCCCCTCTCTCTCCTCCCCCCCCTCTCTCTCCTCCCCCCCTCTCTCTCCTCCCCCCTCTCTCTCCTCCC